>NW_024582007.1:0-48734 GCF_017639235.1 Corvus kubaryi
AAGAGAAGAGAAGAGAAGAGAAGAGAAGAGAAGAGAAGAGAAGAGAAGAGAAGAGAAGAGAAGAGAAAAGAGAAAGAGAAGAGAAAAGAGAAAGAGAAGAGAAATGATCCCAGTCCTGCAAGCAGCTCCCACCTCCATCAGACCTGGACCTGTGCTGAGCTGCTGAGCTGGGGACACCTGGGGCATTTCTACAGTGAGGAAACATCCCTGGAAGTGCTCCAGGCCAGCTTGGAGAGGGCTTGGAGCACTTTTAACATCCCTTCCACTTCAGGATTCCATGAGTCTGTGACCTGCAGTGCCACAAACCTCTCCCCAGAGGTGATACTTATTTATCCATCTCCTGGAGCATGTCAATCCAGCCTCATTAGGCCTGGCCAAGGAGCACTTGTGAAGCTCAAGCCTCAAGCGGCGTTTGATCCACCCACGGGTGCTCCCTGCTGGGTTGAGGTGCAGGGATTCCCTTTTTTTCCTGGAAAATCCCTGGCTGGGGTGGGCCCAGCTGCAGGCTCCCCAGCGGACAGGGGCTGGCTGGGAAGATGACAGGGATGGGTAGTTCTGGGTGGGGGAGGCAGGATGTGAAGGGCACAGGATGTGCAGAGGTGGGGCTGCGGCGGGGGAAACTGCTTTGAAGTTTGTGTGAAGCAGACGGGGCTGGTATTAACTGCTGGGTGTTCCACATGGCTGGGGATGTTTTCAGAGCGGCTTAAATGGAGGTTTTGGGGACAGGCTGCCTCACAGCAGAGCAGGTCCACTCCATCTACCCCTTTAGGGAAGGACTTTAACCCATTTCTCTGCAGCGAGGGGTCAGGTCGGGGCTCAGCACTGATTTCCCCCTCTCATTCCATTCTGCTTTTCTTTGGAGAAACCCCGGAGGCAACTCAGAGTCCTTGACTCCTGATGTGCAGGAGCCCAAGGACACGGCTTCCCCTGTGAGGTAACACAGAGCTGCCCTTCGGAGGAGTTACAGAGAAAGGCAGCACAAAGAGTTAATCCACGGCTGCCTGCAAGAGAGAAGCAGCTTCCTCTTCGCTCCTGCCTTGTGGTGGAGGCTGTTGGAGGATGTGGGTGACACTGTCTGCAACGGCAGTTTGGGTACGGGGTGGGGGGTGCTGGGGCTGAGCCAACCTTGGGGTGGCCCGAGGGACAGAGATCCCTCTGAGCCCCCCTCAGAGTGACCTGAGGGGCAGAGATCCCACTGAGCCCCACTCCAAGGTGCCCAAGGGGCAGAGACCTCACTAAAACCCACCCCAGTTTGACTCCAGGGGCAGAGCCCACCCCATGGGGACGTGACTCAGCCTGTGCAGGGTGACCTTTGCTGGCCCCTTCCCTTTTTGGGTAGCCAGTTCCCCAGTTGGAAGGGGCGGAGCGTTCCTTGTTCGGAGCTCGGGCAGGTCGCTGTTGTGCGGCTGTGACCGCAGTGATGCTGTGTGGGATGAGCTGGGGGGGGTCACTGTGGCCCCATCTCCAAGGCCAACCCACTCCCCCCTGGGAAGGACCCCTCTCCTCCCACCCAGTCACTGAGCCCAATTTGTGCAGAATTCCTCCGGCCAGGTTGGTTCCTCTGGCCACCTCCCCTCCTTCCCCTGCCACGAGGCACCACCAGCACCTCACCTGTCTCAGGTAGAGCTTCAGGACGTTGCTGATGTCATGGGGGGAGGCCTGGGACAGCTCCACCAGCTCCTTCCCATTCTCAAAGGCCTGGCAAAGCTTCTCCACGCGGGTCTTGACACCGTTAACTCGGTAGATGCCCTGTGAAAGAAAGAAAAGCGGAGCTGAAGTGAGAGGAGAGGTTCCTCTTCGTGTTTGCTGTGTGCTCCCACCCTCTCCTCTTGGGGTGGGAAATCCCTCAGGGAAGTCATTTTGGGAGATCTCCTTCCAGCTCAGTCGTTCCTGCTTCATAGGAAAGCAGGAGGCAGGAGAGGTGAGTTTCCAAAGGCAGAGTTTGGGTTATCTGGGCCAAGCTCATCCCTGGCTCCCTGCCCCATGGAAATCTGAAATGGAGCCTGCTGGTTTTCCAGAGGACCCTTCCAAGATCCTGTGGCTCAGCCAGCTGAGGAGGAGGAGGAGAGGGGAGTGTGACTCACCTTGGTTTTCAGGGCCCGCTTCTCGATCTCCGAAATGCATTTCTTGACGATGAAGGGGATCCCATCCGGGCTGCCCTGAGACGCCTTCATGAAGTCCTGCCCGAAGAGCTGCAGCTTCCCTTGGAGCTTCTTGTGCCCACACTGGATGGCCAAGGTCTCCAGGCACTTCTTGTGGCAGGCCAGGTAGCACTGGAAGAGAGAGGGGAACACGTGGAGGTGGGGGGCAGCCACAGAGACACCAGGCACCGCTTGGAGCATGGTGGGAGACAGGAAAAATGCGTTGAGGATGCTGCAGGACCCAGGGAAAGCCACATTTTCCACCTGGAACCCTCCCCACGGGAGAAATGTCCTCCTGACCATGATCAGAGCTGGGTTCCACCCCCAGTTCTCCCAGCTCACCTCCTCACACTCGGCTCCCTGGAAGTACACATAGCTGTTGCACTCCCGACATTTGGAAGGGGCACGGAGCTTCCTCAGCCGATGGGTCTGGGCAGCCTTGGACAAGCCAACATTCCGGAAGGGCCCCGTGGGAGTCGCCAGCTCCGGGGTGATCCCGTTGATGCCTACGGAAAAGGAAATGTGAGGTCAGGCACGGCAAGACTGTCACTGTCACCGGTCTGAGCAGGGCTCATCCCTCGGGGAAGGCAGCGCTGCTTGGGGACACCATCAGGAATCTCCAGCAATTGTTGGATTTGCCTCCAGAACTACTGGATTTGGGAGCTCTGCTGTGGTGGGGCGTGTGGCAGCAGCACTGTCACCTCCTACCCTGTCACCTACTCTGCTCAAAGGGGGTGGTGGTCCCGTCCTTCTCCTCCAGCTCCTCACTGGAGGATGCGGTGCCGTTGGATGACAGCCGCTGGAGCTTGTGGCCAAATTCACCTGTCCAAGGAAAACCCACAGAGCAGTGAATCACCTCCAAAGCTGCTTCTCTTCTGAGAGCTCACCCCGTCCCATCAAATCCCACCCTATCCCACTGGAGACTGGGATCAGCACAGTCGGTGAGAACAGTGTTCTCACAGGGCAGGTAAAACAGGGGACAGTCCTGCCTAACTGGGAAGCTCTGGGTTTAGATTGGCTGTGCTGGGAGGGGCTCCTGGGCTGTTCCCATATCTACCTGTGTTGGAATCCAGGTTGCTGTCAGCATCAGCGACAGAGGTTGGCCAGGATTTATGGACCTGGTGTCCCCTCCCACCTGCAGAGAGAACACACAGTCCGTTGGGATTGCTGTCTGTGTTCGGGAGGGAATAGCTGGAGAACAGCCTGGATGCTGGGAGAAACTGGGATGACTGGGGGAAGCTGCTGGTGGGGTTTGGTGCATCCAGTGACACCCAGCAAGGGGAGATTGGAATGGTTTGTCAGAGCAATGGTTTGTCAGGGAGCAAAATGGCACAGATCTGATTTAGTGTCCTTCAGGAAATCCAGGCTGGGAGGCTCCCAGCCCCTCCTGCTGCTGCCAGCAAAGCTCCCGGTACCCTGGGGGTCCCACTCTGCTCTTGCCTGGGGGGATGTGGGGCATGTGATGGAGAACTTTGGGGCTCCAGGCTCACCTCTCCGCTCGGCCGCCCCGGCCCCGCTCGGTGACTCCTTGGCTCCTGCTGCTCCCTCTGAGCCGGCCCCAGCCCCCTCGGCACTTGTGGAGAACTCGCTGGCATTGAAGCTGCCCTTCCGTGCCCGAGTAAAGGGAGACCTGAGGGGGGAAATGGGAAGGTGGACGGGAAGGAAGGACACTTGGGAACCTTATCCATGGCTGCCATCCACCAGCCTCGGGAATCACAGTCTCTTAAATACTCAACAGCCTGTCTCATTCATTGAAGGAGGGCAATTCCCAGCTGGTCCAGCCCTAGCATTCCCAGCAGGAGCTGCCTTCAGGAATGCTGAAAGCATCCTGGCTCCTGCAGGAGAGCGTGGGCAGCAGGAGATAACGAAGGGAACGTGGCTGAGCTGGAGCATTACCCAGGAACGAACCCTCTCCTCCCTTACCAGGCATTGTGGGACACGTAGGGCTCGAAGTCGTACTGGACGTCGGGCTCGTCGCCGCGCTGCAGCTGCCGGACGTGGGACGCGTACTGCTGGCCCGGGTCGTACAGCTTGCTGCTCTCGCACAGCGTCTGGAAGTTCACGGGCAGCGGCGCCGTCTGCATGTGCATGAGCTGGTAGAAGGAGATGGTGGCCTAAAAGCGACGTGGAGAGGGACAGGTGTGAGCCTGGTGGGCTGGCACGGGAGGAGCTCCAGGTTAGGTAGGAAATCAGGAGCGTGGAGCAGCGCTTTTCTGGGCACGAGGGAGAGGGGAGCTCTGCATCTGCACCCAAACCCCTGCTGGAATAGAGGCAGCTCAGCCAGCTCTGCTGGGAGGCAGCTCTGAGCCCTCCAGAGCAGGGCACAGCCACCTCCTGCCCTGGGGACACCCCAACCCAGCCCCACTCACCGACTTGACAACCTGGTCAGTCTGTTTGATCACTTCGTGGATCTGCCGCAGGGAGTTCACCTTGGTGTCCTCCAGCTCCTGCTTCTGCGTGTTTGCATCGGCCACACAGGTGCGGTACGTGGCCATGGCCTCTTCTGCCTGGGAGTTGGGAGAGCAAGGCATGGGAACAGCTCAGAGTTGAGGAGAGTAAGAACAGCCCCTTGGACCCGCTTTGTCCGGGCATTCCTGAGGATCGTGGGGAGGGCTCAGTTCATCCACACGGCTCAGGGAACAGCAGGAGTGAGGAGGCCCCTCCAGAGCTGTCACCTTGTTCTTGGCTTCCTCTTCCAGCCGCCTCTTCTTGTCCAGGGCTTTGGTGGTGATGCTGCTGGTCGTGTTTTGCTGCTCCTCCTCTGCTTTCACCGCCATGTACTTGGCCTTGTCGTGCTCCTCGCTGCGCTGCATGTACGTCTGCTTGGCCTTGCGCAGGTTCCCCTCCGCCTCTTGCTGCCAGGGAGAGCCAGGGTGAGGATGGAGCCCAGCAAGGGGGTCACCAGCTCCTGCCAGGGTCCTCCAGCACAGCAGAGGCACCCGACGCCTCTGCAGAGGGGCAGGGTGCCCAGCGTGCTCAGAGGAGGACGTGTCATGGGTTGCTCCAGGCTGGGATTGGGAACACAAACCCAGTCACTCACCAGTTTCCTCTGCGCTCGGTGCCACTGCTCCTTGATCTCCTTCCTGCGCTTCTCGTGTTCCAGGCGTCTCACCGTCAGCGGCTGCATGGCAAGAGAGGGAGGAACAGCCCCATGATGCCCTGAGCTGAGCACTCCTGCTCTGTCCTCGCCATGACTTTGCAAGGAGAAGTGCCCTGTGGTGGTCACTGTCACTCCCAGGACAGGTCACAGGCGCTGGTTTGTGCCAGGGATGAAAATCCACAGCCTGGGAAGTGCTGGATGCAGGTTCCCTCTGGACTGAGCTAAGGAAGAGCCACCTCTGCAACGCCAGGACCTCCAGCCCTGGAAGGACCTTTTGTCCCCTCACCTGGAGGAAGGTTTGGTGCTGCAGGGTGTTGGCTGCCTGCAGAACTGAGGTCCCATGCTCCATGTCCTGCTCCAGGGCCAGCAGGTAGATGGACAGGAAAGGCATGTTGGTCTGGGGAGAGGGAAAACACATCTCCCTGAGCCCCAGCACCCCACATGAGCCCAAGGAGATGCATCCTTCAGGGAGAAAGAGCCAGAGGCAAGGTGGGGCTGGTGACTGCTGCTGGTAAAAGCCCCATCCTGAATTTCTCCAGGCAGAGCTCTGGAGAGCTGCCCCCATGTTCTCCTGAGCTGGGGCACATGGAAAGGGCTCTCCAGGGTGGCTGGCTCCCGATCCAGCCTGGCACTGGGGGCTTCAGGGACTTGGGGACTTACCTCCTGGCTGATGGTTTGCTTGCAGCTGTTTGCCATCTTCTGGAGCCCTTTGGCAAACTCCATCTCTGGAAGGAAAAGGTTGGAAGTAAAAAGACACAAGACACCGGGATTTCCCTGATGGAACCCAATCTCCTTTTGAAAAATAAATCAGGAACTTGAGGAGTGAGGCCCCCCAGGAGGGACCTCAACCTGTCCCGTGGCTCAGCCCTGCTCCAGAAGGGATCCACTTGCTGTCCCCCCACTCACCCAGTGTGGTCCTTTTCTCCAGGTATCCAATCAGGTCCTTCATGTACTTGGAGATGGTTTTGGCGTACTGGAGGGCAGCATCCACGCCCCCCTCACAGCGCTGCAGCATCACGTCCACCTCCTCGGCCGGAGGACAGGCTGCAGTGGGACGGACACTCCGTGAGCTTCCAGCGCAAACCCCCCCAGCTCCATGCCAGCCCTGGTGCCACCAGCTCTGCTGCCTTTTCGCAGCTGAGGAGCCGCGTGTGGCTCAGGATGGCAGCGATGATGGGGAAGGTGCTGCTTCCTGCACAGACCCCAAACCCTCACCCAGACTCATCCTGCTTACCTGTGTCGTAGCTGTCCATGCCCGAGGGCACACCGTCTCCTCCAGGCCCAGGAATCCCCCCATAGAGGCTCTCCATAGTCTTTGGGAATTGGGAAAGAAAAGGGAGTGGTCAGCCAAGAGGATGGGGAGCAGCTGGAGGGGCTGGCGGAAGGATGGAAGCCGGAGCTGCTGGAGTCTTTTGGCCACTGCTGGAACTCAGCTGTGCCCGGGAGCTGACAGGACTGTCACCAGAGCAACAGCCTGCTCTGGGCCCACACCAGAGCTGAGGGGAGCAGCCAGAGCCCTGAGTGATCCTGAGCCCCACGTGGTGGGAGCATCTGGGCATCACTCACCTGGTTCTGGTCGCTGGGTGGGATGGAGAGGATGGTGCTGCTGTCCACCTCCCCCATGAGGAACTCGGACACCCTGTGGGGAGAGGAGCATGGCCGGGCTCAGCACAGGGACAGTGACACGGGCTGCCCCTGGGGGATGGCTGCCCAAACTCCCTTACGTGCTGCTGAAGGACACAGCGATGGTCTCGATGGCCTTCTCGAACTCCCGCTTGTCCGCCTCATTGTTGGATTCGTAGTGGAAACCTGGAGATGAGGAAATGTGGGAGCCCTGTTGGCACAAGCACCTGTCCCTGTCTCAGCAGGAAAAACCTGCCAGCTCATGCTGGTATCAAGGGGGCTTTGGGGCTGGGGTGAGTCAAGGGAGCAGTGGGAAAGATCATCCCTATAGATGATGGATTTTTCCAGTGCAGCAGTTTCCCCGTCCTCCTTCCCAGGACTGACTTCCCTGACAGCATCCCTTGGCTCGTGTTTCTGTTTATTCCCGTTACTCAGGGCTGCTGGAAAAGTGCTGCTGGACCTGTTCCACTGCCTGCCTTGCCTCATGGCTCCTCCAGCCCCCTCTCCAAGCAGGATGAACTCCTCCAGGAGGGCTCTTGCCCGCAGCCAAAAAAGGAACCATCACCAGCAGCAGGAACCGGGGCCAACAGCCCTTGGCAGGCTCCCACACCACGGGACACCAGTGGCCAGGGCTCCTGGGCAGACCCCAGGTCAGCTCCTTGGGGTGGGCCTGGGTCCTGCTCCAAGCCCACTCCCCCCCATTCCTGTGTGGGACCAGCCCCATGGCAGCCCTCCTGCCACCCGTCATGAGCTTCCTGTCCCCTGCAGTTCCTGGTTGGTGTCCAGGAAGCCACGGGTGACTCAGAAGGTTGTGCTGTGCCTCTGGTAGGTGCAGCCGCCCCCTTCCCGTGGGTGACAGTGGTGGGAGGTGGTGCCCAGCTGGGATCTAACCTCCCAGATCCCGCTCCATAAACATGAGAGGCTGCCAGGAGCAGGGTCTGATTATTTCCGTGTTTTTCCTGTGGCTGTGCCTGGAAACCCCCGGGCAGGATCTGTCATTTCTGACACTACAGCATCCTTAAAGCTGAACCACAGCAAGAGGCAGACGACACTTTCACCCTCTCTGCCGGTCCATGGGGCAGCCCCACTGCCGGCAGCCCCTCCATGAGTTCCCCAATCCCCCCATCCCACCGTGGGGCAGGAGGGGAGTGGGACAGAGCTCCCAGCCCCACTGCCTCACCCTTGACTTTGGAGATGAGGGTCCCAGCGGCTGTCAGGGTCTCCAGGGTGTTGAGCAGCGGGTACTTGTTGATGACCTGACGCAGGATGCGCAGGGTTTCACCCAGGCACTCGTGGGCCAGCGGCCGCTGGGGCTCCTTGGAGTCTGCAAGAGAGGGGGGCTGAGATGCTGCACCCCTGTCCCACGTCCTTGCCCTGTGTCCCTGTCCCGTGTCCCTGCCCCGTGTCTCTGCTCTGCATCCCTGTCCCTGCCCTGTTTACCTCCCAGCCACCCCCTGCCAGCCACATCCCAGGCAGGGACAGGCCATCTCCCAGACCATGCAGCAAATCCCCCTGCCCTCGGGGCTTCCAGGCCTGGCATGGCCACATCCTGCTTGTCCAGCACCTCCCCACACCCATGGCCGTGTGTCTCCTGCCCAGCCTGGTGTTGGCTGAGGGGCAGCCTGACCTTTGAGGCATTTTTTCCTCCGTAGTAGCTTTTTCCCTTGAAAGCAGTTTGGGAATTTCCTCCATTTCCTTCCCTCCCTCCTGCCGGATGGACGCTCCCAGTTGGGAGGGATGTGCCTGGTCCAGCCAGGCTTGCTGCATCCCACAGGTCCCCCCCCCAGACCCTCCCCTCTGTGGGCTCCAGTTGCCAGCCCAGGGGTCTGGTCAGCACCCCCCAGTGTAGGGCGAGGGCTGGGGACTGACAGCCTGGTTAGGAAATGGGGAACCTCCCTCAGGCAAGCGCTGGGATGGGGGATCAGCTCCTACTGCCCAGCCAGGCAAAGCCCCCTCCCCATCCCAGCCCCCAGCTCGGGGTCAGGAAGGGGTTTCTGCACAACCAGGACTGACTACATGGTGTCACATGCCCCCAGACCACAGGTTCAAGGCATTCCCTGTGTCCTCTCGGGCAAGGAGAGCTGCTCATGAGCCCGCAGACCACCCAGCCCCATCCTGCTGGCCACCCTGGCGGGCTGGGGGGCCGTGCCCAGCACCCTGCGGGGTTCGGGGGGCCCTGGCAGGCGGCTGGCAGCGCCGCGCTGTAAACAGGAAAACGGGCGGATGAAAATAGCTCGTGGCAGGAAGCCACGTTATCCCGGCTCCGAGCTCCAGCAGCCACCCACCGCTCACCCACCACCTCTGACTGCTGCTGCACGTCCCTTGGGGGTCCTGGTGCCCTCTGACCCAGGCAGAGACTCCCACCCACGGGTGGGGTGTGTCCCGGGGTGCTGTGATGCAGGTGTTTGGCACGGGGTGGGCACTCACCATCGCGCAGCACCACATCCCGCAGCTTCTCCAGCGCATCGGCAAAGCGGGCGACATCCGCCAGCATCTGGGAGATGTCCTCGGAGTCGATGAAGGGACCCTCCCCGCCCTCCATCGGGCTGTAGCAAAGGGGAGTCTTGTGGCCCTTGGGCACGGCGCGGGGGGCTGCGTGCAGGGGGAAGCCGGCGGCGCTGGCATGGCGGCTCAGGCTGGTGGGGCGCTTCAGGGTGCCCACGGCGCTGGGGCTGCTGCTGAGCTTGGCGCTGGCCGGGGGCTGCTCCCCCACGCTGGAGCCCGGCGCCTCCAGGCAATCTTTGCGGGAGAGGTCCTGGGGAGCAAGGATGAGTTTGAGGGCACAGCCAGCATGGCGGGGACCCCAGAGAGGGAAGCACCCCAGGACCCATCATACCACCAGCCTGGGGAGCTGTTGCCTTGGGGGGCTGGTGCCAGGCCCCGCAGCTGTGTTGTGCCTCAGTTTCCCCAGGTAGGGATCACCTTTGGGGACCGTCTTGGGAGACTGGGCAGGGTCTGGGCACTTGCCTGGCTGCCCCCACCAGTCCTTGCCAGCCCCTCTGGGTCTGTGTTTGTCATGAGGGGCACACAGTGACCGTGTGGGTGACGTTGCTTGTCCACTCCAGCACCCACCGTGATGAGGCTGCCCATCCCAGGGGGCTGGGGACCCCAGCACAGCCAAATGGCGCAGGATCCAGCCCGCACATCACTTCCTCTTTTCCAGCTGCTCCCTTGCTGGGGGAGGAGGCAGAGACAGGGACACCTCCCAGGCTGCTGTTGGGGGCTTTGAAGGTATTTTACAGATGGAGGAAGCCCCAAATTTCTAGGGGTAAAATCGCACTGAGGGAGGGGCTGGTACCGGCTCTGTCCAGGGCTGTGCATGTCTTGAGGGCCACACATCCAGCAAAGAGTCCTCGGGTGTGGGGAGGGGACCCTGTAGCCCCTCAGCCCCCCCAGCAGCTCCCACCAGTGACTCCTTGGCACCCGGTGTGACACGAACGCGCAGGGTCTGAGCATCCCTGGCCGGGCGCTGCCGGAAGCGTTTTTGGCTCCGGCGGAGCAGAAGCGGAGCGCCGAGAGCACGAGGCTTCCGCGGGCGAGGGCGAACGGGGGAGCCCAGCCCCACAGAGGGCCAGACCACCACGGGGCTGCAAGGGGGCACAAAGGCCCCCACCCCAAAATGCCTGGGGGCACCCCAGCCCTGTCTCGGTCCTCCCGGGATGCAGCGGCCCCGGCGACCCCCGTCCCTCCCTCCGGTGCCCCGGGGTGCCCCCGGCCGTACCGTCAGCCTCACGGCGGGCGTGCGGGGCAGCGAGTCCAGGGAGCGCTGGGGCAGGTGGGCTCTGCCCGCCGCCGCCGAGGGGCTGTAGCTTTTCCTGCCCGCAGCCCGGCCGAGCATCCCGCTGGCCGCCACCCATAGGCCCCTCTGCCGGGAAGTCGGGACGGGGATGGGGACGGGTGTTCCCTGCTAAGGAGCCGCGGGTGGGCTCCGGGTCGCCGTCGGCCGCATCGTGCCAGCCTGGTCTCGCCCCAATCACCGGGACTGGGGCGCAGGCGCGGGGCGGGCAGTGCGGGGTGCGCCGGGGAGCCCCGGCCGGTGGCGTTTCCTCCTGGCTCCTCCGGCACGGGGGGGGGTCCACAAGTCAGTAAATAAATACCTGGCAGAGCCGAGGCACCGGGGCTGGCCGAGCCTGCCGTCGCCCCGCTCCCGCCTCAGTCGCCAGAGAGGTTTGGGAGTCTCTCTGCCCTCCCCAAACCCTCGGCTACAGCCCCCCCGTTTCCTCCCTGTCCCTTCCTGCCCTCCCGCCTCCCTCGGCGGCTGCTCCGTCCCCTTCATCTGGGGCAAAATTCCCCCCCACCAGCCCAGTGAGTAGGGTTCTTTCTCGTTTCCCTCCTTTTCGCAGACCTCCTGGACGTATCCAGGTCCCCATTGCCACCCTGTGGCTCTTCCCAGCAGTTCCGTGGGTGCTGTTGCCCCTACAACCCCCACCGTGCAGGGGGTGCCGTGGGGGGGGGGGGAACTCACCGGCAGGGTCTGTGGGACGGGGCTTCCCGCCCGGCTCTTCTTGGAGATGGAGGGGGTTTTTATCAGCTCCCGCTTCTTCCGGGAGAACATCGTTCCCGGGGGGCCGAGCCGCTGCCCTCAGCCCCTCGCTCGGCCCGGCCGCCGTGCCGGCTCCTCACGGCGCCGGTCACATTCGCGGGGCGCAGTGTCAGGAGGGCGCGTGTGACGCCGCCTCGTTTCCTCATCGGCTTCGCAGCCCGACCTGAAACAGGAAAAGCCAAACGCGCACCCAGGAGCGAGGCCGGGGCCAGGGGCACCCTGGCTGCTCTGCTGGGTCACGGGGGGGCAGCGGGACCCCGGCACTCCTGGGGATATTTGAAGGGGTTTCAGTGCTTCAGCCCAGGGCTTACAGAGGGGTGGGGCGGCTGAGCCCCACTCTGTGGGACCGGTGCTGGTCCCCGTGGGACCCCCACCCTCTGGGGAGTTCACCCTGTTTGGGGGTGTCCATCCGTCCCGGGATGTGGGGGTGAGTGGGATGGGGGGCTCTGGGCTCCCACCCGTGGGGTGCTCCCGGCTCTGCCCTTCTGTGGGCTCGGTGGCGGTGCCTGCTGGGGTCACTGCCCTGCCCCCTGTCCCCACCAGCCTTTGCACACACACAGTCCCACCCAGCCACGGGTGCTGCGTGGGGACCCCCGGCCTCTGCTCATGGGGCCGGCTGCCGGCCCCGCGGGCGGTCGGGGGGTGGTGGTGTCCCCTCCGCTTCATCCCGGAACCTCCCCGCGGGACCGGTCCGGGCTGTCTCGCGTGGACCATCTGCCGGCCCCGTGGAGAGCACGGGTACGGCGGGGGTCGGGGCAAGAGGAGCGGGACAGGGTCGGGGATCGGTGGAGATCCGTGAGGTGCGGGGACGAGGGAACGCGTACGCGTGTCCTGCGTGTGTGCGTGACCGTGGGTGCGGGCAGGCAGGTGCGTGTGAGTGTCTGAGTGCATGAGTGAGCGAGTGAGTGTGCGAGTGGCTCTGCGTGTGCAGGGCAGCGCCCGTGGGTCGGGGGTGCGTGTGTGTGTGTTTGTGCACAACGCGTGCCCGTGGGCCAGGGTGCCCACACCTGTGTACGGGGACGCACACGCGTGTCCCCGTCTGTCGGTGTGTGCGTGTGCCCGCGGGCGAGTGCGTGTGTGTGCCCTGTGCCCGTGTGCCCGGGACGGATCCAGCCCCGACCCCGGACTCCCGGTGCCCTCCAGGTCCCAATGTCAGGGTTCAGGACCCTCCGCTCGATCCGGCCGCTCCTGCCCTTATTTGGACATTTCTCCCCGTCCAATCAACGCGGGGGGGCCGGGCCCGACCCCGCCCCCGCCCCGCCCGACCCCGCTCCGGTACCGGCCCCGCTGCCCTCTCCCCGCTCCGGTACCGGCTCCGTTGCCCGCCATGAGCAGCTCCCAGTTCAACAAGGGCCCGTCCTACGGCCTCTCCGCCGAAGTCAAGAACCGGGTGAGCCGCGGCGGGGGCCGGGCGGTACCGGGACCACCGGACGGGGGCGAAGCGGGGGCTGGGGGATATCGGGGCCACCGGGCGCTGTGGCTGCCGGTGCTCCTGGACGCCCGGGAGAGCCGGGCATCCCGGTGCTGCTGCGGCGTCCCGGTTGCATCCCGGGTTCTGGAGAGCCGGGGGGGTTTCCGGTGTGCCCCAGGCATGCAGAGCCGGCCGAGAGTGGAGAAGTTGGGGGATTCCGGGAGGATGGAAATCCGGGGCTTCCCGGGGCGATGCGGAACCGAAGGACCTAGTGTACCGAGGTCTCTGAGGGCTGGGGATGTCGAAGCTGAGCTCCCAGTCTCGGGTCGCCCTGAGCCTGCCTAGAGGGTCCCAGGGAGGTGTCATGGGGGACCGGGGCTGGGTGTCTCCCGTGCGGTGGCCGCTATGGCTCCGCTGCCCCTGGAAAACCGCGGGACACCGTTCCCGTCACACCCGGGGCTGGGGGCGATAGCCTCGGTCCTCCGCGGCTCCGGACCAGCTCCACGAAACTTCTCCACTTTCTGCTTCCCCGCAGCTCCACATCGCTCTGCGGGATGCTCCGACCCGGCAGCGTCCCCGCGGCCCCGGTGACTCTCCCGCCGGAGTGCCGCGGGGCCGGAAGGGGGAACAGGAATAGGAGCCTCCGGCTGTTTGCATCCCTAGGAGGCACCCGGGTGCCGCGGGGTTCAGGCAGCTGCCAGCACCCTCCTGCGCCCTCGACAGCGCACGGGGGTCCTGCCGGGCCGGGGGGCACAGGGGGACACAGCAGCCTGGGTGGTCGGTGGCTGTGCCCGGCCCCAGGCAGGTGGCCGATGGTCCCATTTGTGTGTGTTCTGCCCGGAGACACCTGGACGGGGCCAGGGCAGGCAGGAGAAAGGACAAGTAGTGACGGGCACGTGGCTGCCACGGCCGTGGCGGCGGGATGTGGTGGCCGTGGCCGAGAGCTCCTTACCTGGCCTCGCAGGGGATTTGCATTTCGTAACGGAGCGGACGGGCCCTGGCCTGCCCGGGGCTGGGCTGCCCCGGCAGAGCGGGTGACACGCGCCGGGGCCTCGCCGCTGCGTGCTCTCGGTGCTTCGTGTTGATTCAGCAAGAGATGAGCCAGTCCGACTGCCCCGGTGTGTCTGATGGAGGTGACATCACCGACTGGGAACCAGTTAGACCAGTGGCGCGCTCCCAGTCTGTGCAAGCCCTTGCAGACTGGGCTGTGGTGGGATCCCTCTAGGGCTGGTCCGCTATGCACCCCCCATGCCCTGGGAAACCCTCAGGCTGGCCGTGGGGAGGGAAGAGGCTTCAGCTGCTCACGCTCCAGAAAATCAGCTGGTGGGACTGTAAAATCCCCCAGCCAGGACACACGTGGCGTCATGAGCGTGATCTGGTGTCCTGCATTGGTCAAGCTCCCCACTGGGGCCGGAGCATTTCTCTACTACATAGCTGGGCTGGACTGTGCCCATCCCACTGTGTGGCTGGAATCCCTGAGGACTCATGGCCCCAGCACATAATGGGGCCAGGAAGGGACAGGATGGGCGAGAGGTTGGTGGCTGCTCTGCGGCCACCCCCAGGTGCCAGCTGAGCATCGGAGGGGCTCGGCTGGGGCAGCACTCGGGGTTTCCAGGCCCTTCCCCACCCCAGGCCAGGAGGCCTTTCTTTCCCTTGCGGGCCGGGGCCGAGACGACGCTGCTGGAGATGCTGCCGGCCCTGGCAGCTGGTCTCCATTTGGGAGGAGGCGTCCACATTCCTGGCATAGCCGCGGTGACCGAGGAATCTGTGGCGGAGGTTGGGCCTCGCCGGAAGGGAAAGGGAGAGCATCTCGTGGCCACGACCCCCAGGGCCTCGGAGCTGGGCTCCCACGGGCTCCACAGAGAGGGAGGGACAGATCCGGGGGGGCACTTCCCCCTAATCCCATGGGCAGTTCCTTCTCATACTTTTGGAATGGTTCAGAGGCTGCTGCGTCTGTTGGCAGCATCATCCTCGTGCTCCTGTCCCCGTTCCCATCCCAGGGAGGGGGGAACTGTCCCCATGAGGGGTTTGGGGTGCATGTTGCACCCTGCCTGAGCTGTCCCCCCACTGCCCCCCCCAGCTTGCCCAGAAATATGACCCACAGAAGGAGGCTGAGCTGCGGACGTGGATTGAGAGCGTCACAGGAAAACAGATCGGACCTGACTTCCAGAAGGGGCTGAAGGACGGGGTGATCCTCTGCGAGTGAGTCCTGGGACGATGCTGAGCACGGCCCCCACTCCAGCTGGGTGGGGATGGGGGATGCCAACCCTCCAGGGGACCTTCACCACCTTGTGGGAAAGGTGGGCTGGATCTGCACCAGAGGGACCTGTTGGAGTCAGCCCCAAAGCTTCTGTGTCTGGGGAGAGCCCTGAGGTCAAAGAGGGACCTGGAGGGGGGAATTTGCCTCACATGGGGGAGGCCTGGGCTGGACCTTCCCAAAAGGGGCCCATGCCCTGTGGCCCCTTGGGATCTCTTCCTGCCCCATGTCCCCCCTGCCTCCCTCCAGGCTCATGAACAAGCTGCAGCCCAACTCGGTGAGGAAGATCAACCGCTCAGCTCAGAACTGGCACCAGGTAGGTGCAGCCCTGCTGCCACCCACCTGCTGTCCCTCTGCCGTCACCCTCCGGGGCTCACCCCTCTACCTCTCTGCAGCTTGAGAACCTCTCCAACTTCATCAAGGCCATGGCCAGCTATGGCATGAACCCCGTGGACCTCTTCGAGGCCAACGACCTTTTTGAGAGCGGGAACCTGACGCAGGTGCAGGTGTCACTGCTGGCGCTGGCGGGAATGGTGAGCACGGGGGGATGAGCAGCTTGGGAGCGGCTGCAGCCATGTGGGGACCTCCAGCTCGGTCTGGTGCCTGTGGGACCCCACGGTTCCCCCTGCCCAGGGAGAGGGTGGGGGGTCTGGGACCCCGTCCTTCCTCACGACCACTCCTGGCAGGCCAAGACAAAGGGGCTGCAGAGCGGGGTGGACATCGGTGTGAAGTACTCGGAGAAGCAGCAGAGGAATTTCGACGAGGCCAAGATGAAAGCTGGGCAGTGCGTGATCGGGCTGCAGGTGGGCTGCCCCACAGGGTTCCAGGGTGGGGGGGCTGGACAAGGGGTGCCCAATTCTATCAAATTCTCAGTGGTGTCACAGCTCCAAGCACAGCTGGAGGTACCTGAGGCTTGAGATGCCTCAAGTGTCCTTGGGATCTGGGACCGTCTTGGCTCTGTGTCCAGCACTCGATGGCTGTGAGCCTGGGATGGGTCAGGGAGCACTAGGGGACAGGGACGAGGGGAGAAGGGGCACATGTGGGGCAGCACACACTCCTCACCAGACCCCTTTGTCAGATGGGCACAAACAAGTGTGCCAGCCAGTCCGGCATGACAGCCTATGGCACCCGGAGGCACCTCTACGACCCCAAAAATCAGATCCTGCCACCCATGGACCACTCCACCATCAGCCTCCAGATGGGCACCAACAAGTGTGCCAGCCAGGTGAGCCCCCACACCGGGCTGGGGAGGGATGGGGGGGACCATAGCTGAGCCCTGCTCCATCCTGTCCTTCCTTCCAGGTGGGCATGACAGCTCCCGGCACCAGGAGACACATCTATGATGCCAAGATGGGGACAGAGAAGTGTGACAATTCCTCCATGTCGCTGCAGATGGGCTCCAACCAGGGCGCCAACCAGAGCGGACAGGTCTTTGGCCTCGGCCGCCAGATCTACGACCCCAAGTACTGCCCACAGGGCAGCCAGGGCGAGGTGGCCAACGCCGCCGGTGACCAGAGCGGGGACCCTCCCGGGTACCACTACTACCATGAGGAGGAGGAGAGCTACTGAGCAGGACGGCTCAACCCCGTCTGCACCATCTCATGTACAGCCCCACTGCCAGCCGCATTCCAGCCTCCACTTCCATCATTCCCTCTTTTTAAACTCTTTTTTAACTTTGGAAATGAATCTATTTTTCTGAGCAAGGAAATAAAGACCCTGTTTCTAGAGAGGAGCCCAGCTGGTTCCCCCAGGAGCCCCAAGACCCTGGGGCAGCCAGGAAGGTGGCAGATGCTCCAGCACCTGGGAGTGGACAGTGTCACCTCTCACACACCCAGCGTCCACCACGCACCCCTGTGATGCCCCCAAATCCCTCAGCAAGGAGCAGGAGTGGCTGCCCATGGTGCCCCTGGTGCTGCTGCTCATCCCTGTGCTGGCAGGACCCTCCTCATCCCTGTGGAGGAGAGGGACTGGGGTCCGTGGGACATGGGGGAAGCACATCTGGGAGAGACTGCATGGTCTCAGGATTGTGTGTGTTTGTGAGTGAATGTTTGTGCACAGGTTTGCACTCTGGTGGGATCTCTAGATGCTGGAAATGCCCTTTTTGCAGAACTCATAGGGACCAAGGTTTTGAGGCCACAGTGATGGCCGCAGGGCTGGGCTGGGAGCTGTCACACCTGGCACAGCCGGCACACCTGGCACACCCAGCACCGAAGCAATCTGATCGCCCAGGCTGGAGCCAGGGCTGACTCTGACGGCCGCATCCTGCACCAGGGCGGTGTCCAAGTGCAGCCGGTGCCCATCAGCGTCTCCCCTCCCGTGCGGTTTTTAATGCAGATGCTCTCAGACTGAAACCTTTTATTTAAAAAAACCCCAACCTTTCAACATAAACAGGAGCTGGTCTCTGCTGCAGGCACCTTGTCAGGGCTCAGGCGGGTCCCTCTGTGCCTGGGGGGCTGCGAGCTGCTGCAGACCTGGGTGAGACCCCTGGAGTGCCGGGGTGGTGGGGCGGGATGCTGCGTGTCCCAGGGGGAAGAGCGGGAGCCGGGAACGGGCTGCGGGGTTAATGGATGTGCGGTTGATCGATGAGTGATTAACAGTGCCAACGGGACAGGACGGAACGGGCCCGTCCGGGAAGGGATCCACTTTTTTGGGCGAAATGCTGCTTTTCGGAGAGCCGCGCTGCCCCGTGGGGCTCCTAAGGGTGGGATGGGAAGGGATGGGGTGGGGTGGGGTGGGATGGGATGGGATGGGATGGAGTGGGGTGGGCTGGGATGGGATGGGCTGGGATGCGCTGGGGTGGGATGGGGTGGGGTGGGATGGGATGGGGCGGGGCGGGGCGGGGCGGGGCGGGAGCGGTACTCCTGTTCCTCGTCCCGCCGGACCGGCCCCTTTAAGAGCCGGTTCCCGTGACGTCACGCCCACGGATACTTTGTAGCGCGGGGAGGGCGGGGCCTGCGCGCGCCCGGCGGGGACGCGGGGTCTCTTAAAGAGGCCGCGCAGCTGCATCAGGTAACGGGGGTCCCGGGCCGGGGGCTGCGAGGGCGGAGAGAGGGGGCTGTGTCCCGGCTGCTGGTCTCGGCCGGATTCGGTCGTCCAGCATCCCCCCGAGGCTGTTAGTGCCTCCCCGCCCCCCCCCGGGGCTATCCTCGTGTCCCCGTCGTACCCCCGAGCTGTACCCATGTCCCCTCTGGCCTGTCCTCATCGTCCCTTCGAGCTGTCTCCATGGCCCCCCTGGGCTGTCCCTGTCTCCCCCGGGCTGTCCCCACGTCTTCCCGGCCCGTCCGCCTCCCGGTGACTCCGCACCCCGCACAGAGCGGGGCTCCGTGCGGCCGAACCGGGTTGGGGGACGAGAGGTTGGAGGGTGCCGGGGCCGGGAGCTGCCGGTCCGGGGGTTGCCGGGGTCGCGGGATCCACCGAGCTCCCGCTTGCAGCGATGCGGCGTGTTTGTGCTCGTGAGATGAGTGAGCAGATTCCCACGCGAGTCCCCCGGGAAGATCCAGGGATTCTGTGATTGTTTTGTCCCGAAAAGAGCCGCCGCCCCCGCGGGGCTGGGACTCCCCCGGTCCGGCAGTTCCGCAGCACCCTCCGGTCCCAGCGGATGTGGACACTCAGACACCTCTGTCTCCCCGTGTCACCCCCACCCCGGCAGCTGCTTCCTTCTCTCCGTGTCACCCCATCTGACCCCGGTGCATCCCTGGAGGAATCCTGCCCCCGGACCCACTCGTGTCCGGCCCCGCAGGCCGATTAGGCGGATTTCCCAGCCGGGATCCTAATCCCGCTGCCCCGTGCCTGCTTATCCCGGCTGCGCCCGGGACCCGGCTTAGCCCCGGGCGCGGGCGGGTGGCGGCGAGCGCGGGGCGGCGGGTGAGTGCGCGGCTCCCCCGGCCCCGGGGAAAAACGAGGGGCGAGTGGGGGGTGGTGGTGGTGTCCCAGGCTCGCGGTGACCGGGGAGCCGCCCCGGAGCTCGGTTCTCCCGGGGCGCGGGTGGGTGCACCGAGGCGGAACGCTGCGGGTTGAGTCGTGCCGGCGCCGCCACCGGGCTCGTCACTGAGCTGCCTTGGCAGAGCTTTGCCGCCGGGCCCCGGAGCTGCTGGCCCCGGTGAATTCCCAGAAACTGGCCGAAACGCGGCTGCTACCCGCGGGATCCGGGTCGGAGCTCGCTCCTCGAGCCCGCGGCACCGGAGCAATTCCGCTCCTGGGCTGATGAGAGCCCCACCCACATTCTTCTCACGGGGAAACTGAGGCACGGGCAGGTCTCAGACTTCACCTGGCTGCCCGGCTCGCCGGGGCTTGGAGCTACTCCTGGGGTGCCCGGCTGCTCCCTGTGCCCGGCGTCGGCTTTGAATCGTGCTCCTGGCTCCTGGACAGAGCTCGTGCCCGATTCTGGTGCTTTCGATTTAGGAAAGAATGTGATTTGAGCCTTTAGCTCCGGAAAGGAGCTTTGCTGCAGGAATGCCGTCCGGCTCCTGCCGGCCCCGGAGCTCAGCCCTGTGCCCGGCACTGTGCCCGGGGTGTGATAAGCCCCGAACCAGAAGGAAGTGAGAGCCCAACCGTCGCCCTCGGCTTGGGGCTGCCCCCCCTGCTCTCACCCGCAGGACCCCCGCGATGGCCGTGGGTACCCAGCTGGGGCTGCTGCTCTGGAAGAACTTCACCTACCGCCGGCGGCAGCGGGTGAGTGGGCGATTGGGATGGGGCTACCCAGAGCCGCTGGTGCCTGGCACAGGGGCAGGCAGAGCCCTGGACACTGATGGGCACCGAGACCCCCACCAACCTTGCACCTCCCCCAGATCCAGCTGGCTATCGAGATCCTGTGGCCCCTCTTCCTCTTCCTTATCTTGATCTCAGTGCGGCGATCCCACCCGCCCTTCAAGCAGCACGAGTGTGAGTGTCCCCCGCAGGACCCCCTGAGCCAGCTGAGACCCCTCTGCATGCCCCTGTACGGGAGCCCTTTGGGGTGACACCGGCGGGACAAACACGGGAGGTGGTCACAGGCTGGGGGCTCGCTGGCATCGCCCTACTCGGGTGTGTGTGGGGTCCCGGGGGTCCTGCACTGCCCTCCTGAACCTGCCTCCCTCTCCCTTAGGCCACTTCCCCAACAAGGCGCTGCCCTCGGCAGGGACCCTGCCCTGGCTGCAGGGCATCATCTGCAACATGAACAACCCCTGCTTCCGGCATCCCACGGCGGGAGAGGCCCCTGGCGTGGTGGGCAACTTCGACGGCTCCATGTGAGCGGCGGGGCCGCGGAGCTGCGGGGCAGAGCGGGGCTGGGCCGGGGTCTCATTGCCCACCCCATGTCCCATGTCACAGCCTCTCCCGCCTCCTGACCGAAGCCCGGCAGGTCCTACTCCACGGCCACGGGCAGCGGCTCCTGCGCAGCTTCGCCCAGCTCCTGCCCGCCCTGCGGCGGCTCCGGGACAGTGGGAATCAGCGGAGGGGTGAGCACCGGGGGCGGGGGGTGCCGGGGGAGCGAGACCCCTTGTCTGACCCCTGCTCCCCCAGCTCTGCCGGTGAGGGAATACTTGAGAGAGAACGAGACCTTCTCCCGGTTCCTGCGGACCAACACATCTCTGCCCCCGGTGCTGGTGGATGAGCTGATGGGGGCTCGGCTCAGCCCCCGCATCGTGAGTGTCGGCGCGGTGCCCACTCCCGGTGCCCACTGCCGGTGACCGCATCATGACCCCCCCTCTCCCTCCAGTTCTCCCTGGAGAGCATTCGCCTCCCGCTAAAAGCCCTGGTCTGCAACGCCTCGGTCCTGGGGAGCTTCCTGGTGGAGGGCGACGCCGACTCCACCCAGAGCCTGCAGCAAGGACTGTGCGCACTGCCCAGCTCCCAGCTCCGTGCCATGGAGGGCTCCTTCCTCTCCCAGATGGACTTCCCGCGGCTCCTGGCGGTGAGCCCCCAGCGCGGTCGGGTGCTGGAAGGCACCGAGACAGAGACCCCTGGCCTCCCCGGCAGGGCTGTGACCCCCTTCCCATGTCCCCTTGTAGGAACAGCTGAGCTCAGAGTTGGGCGGAATCGCTGTCACCGTGGAAGCTTTGGGCAGCTTCCTGCGGGATGCAACATCCCTGATGGAGGAGGTACACCCCTCACTCCCCTGCCCCCTACCCACTCACACCGTGTCCCTGAGTGTCCCTGTCCCCCAGTGCCCTGCTCCACTCTCGTCCCACTCTCCCCAGGTCTCCTCCATGACCAGCCTGGCCGAGCTGCGGCAGGAGTTAGAGGGGCTGAGGGCCCCCAACACCAGCACCACCAGCACGGGCGCCTTCACAGCCCTGTCACGCATCGCCTGTGGACACCCCGAGGGTGGGGGGCTCAGGATCCCCTCCCTCAACTGGTATGAGGACAATGACGTCAAAGCATTCCTGGACCGTAACAGCTCGGAGAAGAGACCCGTGGCCTCAGGCAGCAGCAGTAAGTGGGGGGCTGTGGGGGGTTCGGCCAGATGCTGTGTGGGGCAGTGGAGGCTGGTGGTGTGGGGCTGGTGGTGAGGGCTCTGCACCCCCAGGTCCTTTCTGCCGGGAGCTGCTCCGCAGCCTGGAGTCCAACCCCCTCTCACAGATCTTCTGGCGGGGGATCAAGCCCCTCTTTGTGGGGAAGATCCTGTACACGCCACCCGGGCCCGGCCCCGACAGTGTGATGGCTGAGGTGAGTGGGGGCTGCAGGGGGCTCTGGGGGTTTTGGGGGGGGGCCCCATCCGGGACCAATCCCACCCCCCTCTCACAGGTGAATCGGACCTTCCGGGAGCTGGCGGTGCGGGGGGAGTTGGGGGGTGCCTGGCAGGAGCTGGGACCCCGAATCTACACCCTCCTCAACAGCAGCCTGGAGATGCAGGTGCTCCAGGTGTGTGACCCCAGGCTCCTCCCATCGGGAATGGGGCTGCTGTGGGGTGCAAGGTGGGGTGTGGTGGGGGACAGCTGGCCAGGAGCAGGGTGGGGTGCAGGTGGAGCAGAGGGGGCTGCATGGCCTCCCATACCCTGGTGCTTTGCAGGACCTGCTGCTGGCCCCGAGCACAGCCCAGATCCTGGATGGGTTCCTCAACGGCACCTCCTGGAAGCTGCCAGAGCTGGCCACGTTCCTGGCGGGGCCGGCGGGGGGGCCGGGCCTCACCTGGCACCAGGTGTACGCTGATGTGGACGCGGTCCTGAGCATGCTGTCACAGTTCATGGAGGTGCGTGTCACCCTGCTGTGGGCGGGCTGGCCCCCTGTGCCCCCGTGCCCGCTGACCCCTACCTGCCTTCCCACAGTGTGTCTGCCTGGACAAGATTGAGGCAGTGGCCACAGAGGAGCAGCTGGTAGCCCGGGCCCTGGAGCTGCTGGAGGAGCAGCAGTTTTGGGCAGCAGTGGTCTTCCAGCCCCCCATCAATGCCACAGCCCCCGGACTGCCACCCCATGTCCGCTACAAGATCCGCATGGACATCGATGATGTCACGAGGACCAACAAGATCAAGGACAGGTTGGAGGATGGCCACCCTGTGTGTCTCCACAGCCGGCCAAGCAGCCTGTGCTCATTGCCAGGGGATCCCTGGTCCCAGCACTGTGCTCTGCCCCCAGGTTTTGGGACCCAGGCCCTGCAGCTGACCCCTTCAGCGACTTGCGCTATGTCTGGGGAGGCTTTGTCTACATTCAGGACCTGGTGGAGCAGGCGGTGGTGCGGGTGCAGACTGGGGCTGCCCCACGGACAGGGGTCTACGTCCAGCAGATGCCCTACCCCTGCTATGTGGATGATGTGTAAGTGGGCACGGGGCAGCTCCGAACTGCTGGGACTGTTGAGTGACCCCCCTGCTGCCATGGGGGACACGTCCGAGCATCCTGCAGCATCGCTGCCCCGGGGAGATGGCACAGGGCTGGTCGTGCCCTTGTGTCCCTGGCCCAACAGTGGCCCGGGGGTGTTGAGCTAGGGGCAGAATGTCTGGTGGTATCTCCCCAGGTTCCTGAGAGTCCTGAACCACTCGCTGCCTCTCTTTATGACGCTGGCCTGGATCTACTCAGTGGCCATGATCATCAAGGGGGTGGTGCATGAGAAGGAGACGCGTCTCAAGGAGACCATGAAGACCATGGGGCTGAGCAGTGGGATCCTCTGGCTCAGCTGGTTCCTCAGCAGCTTCATCCCCTTCCTCCTCAGCTCTGCCCTCCTTGTCCTCATCCTCAAGGCAGGTTGCAGGTCTCGGGGGACAGGGCAGGTGACACAGGGAACATCAGGGCTGGGAGCCAGCATGGGGGGCTCCACAGGCTCCAACCTGCCTCCATCCGCAG
Source organism: Corvus kubaryi (assembly GCF_017639235.1). Taxonomy (NCBI): domain Eukaryota; kingdom Metazoa; phylum Chordata; class Aves; order Passeriformes; family Corvidae; genus Corvus; species Corvus kubaryi. The sequence goes on from NW_024582007.1 coordinate 23,329, forward strand.
CTGGGAAACATCCAGCCCTACAGCGACCCAGCAGTCATCTTCCTCTTCCTCGGCACCTTCTCGGTGGCCACCATCAGCCAGTGCTTCCTCATCAGCACCTTCTTCCCCCGTGCCAACCTGGCCTCGGCGTGCGGTGGCATCATCTACTTCTCGCTGTACCTGCCCTACGTGCTGTGCGTCGCCTGGCGCGACTACATCACCTTCCCAATCCGCGTCCTCGTGGTGAGCGCCCGGAGCTGCCCCTCTGCAGTGCCCCTGGTGCTCTGGGTGGGGGGTGTAGGGATACAGGGGATGGGTGAAGGCCAATGGGTTACAAAGGATCTGCATAGGGTCTCCTAAAGGATTGTGGGTCTGTCTTTTCTCACCATGACCCAAAGAAGTGGTTGCCTTTCCAGGGAGTCCTGCTGGGCGATTGCGAAATCTCTTATCTCAGCAGAGATCCCTCCAGGGCAGGGGCTGGGCATACCCCACAACTCCCCCTTCTGTATTTATTAAAAAGGCATTCCTGGCAGCCTTTCTGCAGCAACGTAGGAGGCAAGAGACCATAAGTAACATAATAATAATTACAATGAATACCCACAAAGCTCCCTTAATCAAAGATGCAATCCATCCCGTTATTCCTCATGGTCCAAAAAGGTCATTGACCCAGTCTTGGCTCTTATCTACTTTTAGGTCATCGAGGCAGCAGTGAGGACAGCATCAACATAGATACATTTCATCTTTGGGCAGGGATGGGGCTTCTGAGAGGGAATATAAGTGAGATTTGTTAGCTTTGTGGTGAGAGGGGAAGTTTTGGGGTTTAGGGAGGTTTGACAAGGGTTGAGGGAAGGGGATATTTTGGGGTAAAAGGGGTGATAACATATAAACTAAGGATCAGTTTTTCAGGCTGCGTCTGGCCTACGGCTTGCCTTTGGGCCGCATCCCCCAGGCCAATCTTTGCCCACGCTGCCATTCTCGCCATCCCCAGAGCCTGCTGTCCCCTGTGGCCTTCGGCTTCGGCTGCGATTACTTCTCCCTCTACGAGGAGCAGGGGGTGGGCATCCAGTGGCACAACCTGGGTGCCAGCCCCGTGCCAGGAGACCCGTACAGCTTTGCTGCGGCCGTGGGGCTGCTGCTGCTGGATGCTATCCTCTATGGCCTGGCGACCTGGTACCTCGAAGGTGTCTTCCCAGGTGTGTGCAGCCCCTCTGATCCCCAGCTGCCCCTCAGCCCCGGCCCCACTCAGCCCCGTTTGCTGCAGGTCAGTACGGGATCCCCAAGCCCTGGAATTTCCCCTTCCTGAAGAGTTACTGGTTTGGAGAGTCATCCTCAGCTGGGCACTCCCTGTACCACATCAGCCCCCACACTGCACCCCAAGGTGAGTCGCTGCCCACCCTGGAGCTGTGTGGCCGAGGGCAGTGACCATGGAGCAGGGCTGGAGCCCTCCAGCCCAGGCCTTGCTCCCCAGAGGAGGGTCCTGCACCCCATGGTGAGTGGTCCTGCCCCCAGCAAGGGGTCCTGCCTGGGATGTGACCCCTTGATCGCTTCCAGTGCTGGTGGAGGAGCCGCCTGCCGAGCTCCAGCCCGGCGTCTCCATCCGCAACCTGGTGAAGGTCTATGGCAGCAGTGGCCGTGCGGCCGTCAATGGGCTGAGCCTGGACTTCTATGAGGGGCAGATCACATCCTTCCTGGGCCATAACGGTGCTGGAAAGACCACCACCATGTGAGCCACAGAGGGGCTGCATGGCCACCGCTGGGGACAGGAGCTGAGCCTGACCCTTGTCCCCACCTGGTCCCCACGCAGGACAGGGCACCCTGACCCCAAGCCCTGCTGTTCCTGCACTCCATGACCCACTTTCCTCACCACATCCAGGTCCATCTTGACTGGCCTCCTGCCCCCCACTTCGGGCACTGCCTATATCCTGGGCTGGGACATCCGCTCCGATATCGACAGCATCCGCAAATCCATGGGGATGTGTCCCCAGCACAACGTGCTCTTCGACATGTAGGCAGGGGTGGGGAGGTGTGGGGAGTGATGCAGGGCTGTCCCCCTCAATCCCTGTGCCCCTCACCCTGCCCTGCTCCCCCCCTCCCCTCAGCCTGACGGTGGAGGAGCACGTCTGGTTCTACGGGCGGCTGAAGGGGCTCTCGGAGCAGCAGGTGCAGGAGGAGATGGAGCAGCTGCTTCAGGACACGGGGTTGGCCCACAAGCGCCGGGAACAGACCAGGAACCTCTCGGGTGCGTGCAGGGGTCAGGCTGGGTGCCTGAGCGGGGGTCGGTGGCTCTGAGCCCCCCCAACGCTGTCCCTCTGCAGGCGGGATGCAGCGGAAGCTCTCGGTGGCCATCGCCTTCGTGGGCGGCTCCCGGGTGGTCATCCTGGATGAGCCCACGGCCGGCGTCGACCCCTTCTCCCGCCGCAGCATCTGGGAGCTGCTGCTCAAGTACCGCAAAGGTCAGGGCTGGGGGTCCCCCCCTTCGCCCTCTGAGCCCCCCAGCCTGGGGCGAGCAGGGAGATGTGCTGGTGGGGAGAACCTGCAATGGGGGGGGGGGGGTCTGGCAAGGGGATCTGGGGTCAAGTCCATTCCTGGTCCCCAGGCCGCACCATCATCCTGTCCACCCACTACATGGACGAGGCGGAGCTGTTGGGGGACCGCACCGCCATCATCTCGCAGGGCCGGCTCTGCTGCTGTGGGTCCCCCCTCTTCCTCAAGGCCAGGCTGGGCACCGGCTACCACCTCACCCTGGTGAAGCGGGAGCGGAGCGGGACAGGCGGCAACACCAGCACTGTCCCCAGTGTCACCAAAAAGGTGGGTCCCTCTGCCCTGGTGATCATCCCCCAAAGGGCAGCCAGTGCCTCTGTCCTGGGTATTGGGGGGCACTGGGGGCCAGGTCCTGCTGTGGGGTGCCAGGGTCCAGCCACCCTTTCCTGCAGGACGGCAGCAACTCGGAGCACAGCAGTGACACAGGCCTGGGCAGCGAGCGGGGCAGTGACGCCAGCGCCGTGGGTGAGGGTCTTGTCCCCTCACAGTGTCACCCTCAGCTGCTCCCCGTACATCCCCCGTCAGCCAGGGGAGCTGGGGGTGCACAGCCCTGCATCCGCCTCCTCACCTCTCTTCACTGGAGGGGCAGAAGGGGATCCCCATCCTCTCCCACCTTCCCCGTGGACCCTCAGGCTGGGATGCCGGGCACATGGAGCTGTAGCCAGCTGCGCTAGCCAGCGGCTCCTGCCCCAGGTTTCCAGCCCTCCCCATCCCCCCAGATGTGGCCCAGCTGTCAGCACTGATCCAGAAGCTGGTGCCCGGCTCCCGGCTGGTGGAGGACATTGGGCACGAGGTGCTCTTTGTCCTGCCCTACAGCGGGGCCAGGGATGGGACCTTCGGGAAGCTGTTCCGCGAGCTGGACACACGCCTGGGGGAACTGGGGGTCTCCAGCTACGGCATCTCCGACACCACTCTGGAAGAGGTACCCAGAGGGACTGTGGTCAAGGGGCTCCCAGGGTGCCCTCAGGGGGTTTCTCTCACCGGGCTGTGGGTGTTGGTGTGCGTTTAACACCAGCCCTCCCACACCCCCAGATCTTCCTGAAGGTGGCTGAGGACACAGGGCTGGACACTGACACCACAGGTAAAACCCCTCAGTCCTGGCTGCAGCTGAGCTCTGGGGTACCGGGGGTGCTGGGGAGGTGATAAGCAGCCTGGAGCAGAGGTGTGAGGGTGTCCCCAGCACCCTGTGTGTCCCTGCCAGGGCTGGGGTCCCCTCTGGGTGTACCTGTGGCTGCAGAGATGTGTCACAGCCTGTGGCCTTGGCCCTGCCCTGGCATCTTGTCCTCATTTTGTCAGGGACCGCGAGAGGAGCAGCCCCATGCGAGACGGGGGACGTGGATGTGGCCGATGGAGAGCTGGGTAAGGATGGGGAGGTGGGACCCCCGAGCTGCCACTGAGTGCTCCCCACCTCCAGCCCCTGGGGGCACATGTCCATCTGGGCAGGTGTCCATCCAAGCAGGCATCCCTTCAGACACATGTCCCTTCAAGCAGGGGGATACTCAGGGACCCTCGTGCAGCATTTCTACCTGCCGGTTTTGGGGTGTCCCCAGAGCAAAGAGCCAGGATGAGGGTGGGTTTGGGGGAGTCCAGCTCTGTGCAGGGGCTGGGATGGGACATGAAATCCCAGCCCCCTTATCCTGGATGGAGAACTGGCATGGGAGCAGCAGCCACGGGAGTCTGGTGGGCTGTGATGGTTTGGGGCACCAGCTCTGCCCTGGGTGGGTGCTGACCCCCGCCCAGCTGTAATCCCTCTCTCCTCTCCTTTACATTGAGCCAAAGGAGCCCGGCGAGGTAGGAGCTGGGAGCTGTTTGGGGAGGGCTGGGGTCTCCTGCATGCAGCATCCTGTCCCTGCTGGGGTGGGGGGGGATACCCCTGCCAGCACCCTGTCCCCCCACGCCCCGCCTGGCACGAGCCCCTTGCCAGACCCGTCTCTGCCCTGGCAGCGGAGGAGCCCCGGGAGACGGACCTGCTGCGGGGGGCGGCGGGGCAGGCCTGCGGCAGGGTGAGGGGCTGGGCGCTCACCTGCCGCCAGCTCCGCGCTCTCTTCACCAAGAGGATGCTCCACGCCCGGCGCAGCACCCGCGGCTTCTTCGCGCAGGTGGGGCCGCGGGGAGGGGATGGGGCAGGGCACGGGGCAGGGTGGGGCAGAGCCAACCCTGACCCCCCCTCCCCACCCCTCGACCTCCTCAGATCGTCCTCCCCGCCGTCTTCGTCTGCATCGCGCTGCTCTTCAGCCTCATCGTGCCGCCCTTCGGGAAGTACCCGCCGCTGCAGCTCCAGCCCTGGATGTACGGGCAGCAGTTCACCTTTTTCAGGTGTGTCCCCAGCTCTCTGCCCGCCGTGTCCCTTGTCCCCCACTGCCACCAGCTCACTCCTGTGTCTCCTGGCAGCAACGATGCCCCGGGAGACCCCGACACGGCCCGGCTGCTGGACGCGCTCCTGGCCGAGCCCGGCTTTGGCACCAAGTGCATGAAGGAAGAGGAGAAGGCGTGAGTGCCCGCAGGACGGGGCTGGAGGAGGCAGCCAGGGCTTAGCCCTCACCTCAGTGCCCACCTGCCCACGGAGCCACCTGGTGTGATGCCATGGCACTCCCAACCATCCCCGTGGTTGGTCCTGGTGCCTCTGGCTCACACTGGACTGGTAATGGGGGTCTCTCTCTCTCTCTCTCTCTCCCGGGTGCCCAGGACGGGGCTGTGCCCACCAGCTTCCCACCCCGATGGCTTCTCGGCCCCCTCAGCCCCCCCATCCCTGCTGGAAGCGCTGTGGCGTGGGAACTGGACACAGGCTGAGCCGTCCCCCCCGTGTCAGTGCAGCGGGCCAGGGGCACACAGGATGCTCCCTGAGTGTCCCGAGGGGGCCGGGGGGCTCCCACCACCCCAGGTAACCCCCAGCTCAGCGGGGGTAGCTCCCGGGCTCTGTCACTGCCGGCTGTGGGGGCAGGTGATGCTCCGGGGAGGTCATGGGGCTGGGTGTCCATCCAGCCCATCTGTCCATCCTGAAGGTACAGAGGGGGACAGGGGACATCCTTCAGAACCTGACAGGCAGGAACATCTCCGACTACCTGGTGAAGACCTACCCCCAGATCATCCAGCAGGAGTGAGTGCTGCGACTCGGAACATCAGGGACACTGTGGGGACACCAAGGGAACACCCCAGGGACACCTGGGGGAAGGGGACACTGCTGGGGACATGTGGCTGGGTAGGCAGGTGCTGCCCTAATGTCCCCTCGGGGGGTTTCTCTCTCCTCTGTCTCCCCCCACCTCATTTCTTTCAGGCTGAGGAACAAGAAATGGGTGAATGAGCAGAGGTGAGCTGGGCAGGGACTGGGCCCTGGCACAGCCAGGGATGGGAAGAGGCAGGAGATCCCTGGTGGGTTTGGGGAGAGCCTGAGGGGTCCCTGGGCAGAGCCATCATCCAGGTGCCTTCAGCCCTCTGCTGTGTGCCCCTCCTGCTGTCTGGGTGGGTGGAGAGTTGAGTTTGCACAAGGGTGGGGGTGGCAAATGGGTGGCAGGTTTCGTAGCATCGTGGAATTGTACAATCTTGTGGGGTGGAAGGGGCCCACGTGGATCCTCAAGCCCAGTTCCTGCCACGCTGGCAGAGGGAGTCTCTCTGGCAGGTTTGGGAGCCCCGTTTCTCCTGCAGGTACGGCGGCTTCTCCCTGGGCGCCGGCAGCTCCCAGGCCCTGCCGTCAGCAGCAGAGGTGGATCAGGCAGTGCTGGAGCTCCGGGTGCTGCTCAGCATCACCCCGGTACGGCTGCACTCAGACCCTGGCTCAGCTCTGGCGTCCCAGTGCTGGGAGAGCCCTCCTCACCCTGTGTTCCTGCACCCAGGGCAGCCCTTCAGATCGGCTCCTGGCCAACCTCAGCCGCTTCATCGAGGGTTTGGACGCCCGCAGGAATATCAAGGTGTGCCCAGGGCTGGGGGTCCCTCAGGGGTGAGAGCTGGGGGGCAGCAGGGATGTGACAGCTGTGTCCCCTCCGGGGGTGGAGCAGCCCAAGAAGGACTGAGAGTGGCTGGGGCTGGAGGGGAGCAGGACTCCTGGTGGGAATGGGTGCTGCAGGCACAGCCAGGGGCAGTGCCAGGGTATGTGGGGGCTCTGAGCTGCCCGGCCCTCTCCGTGCTGCAGGTCTGGTTCAACAACAAGGGCTGGCATGCCATGGTCTCCTTCCTCAACGTGGCCAGCAATGGGCTGCTGCGAGCCTGGCTGCCCCCCGGCACCGACCCCACGCGCTTCGGCATCACGGCCACCAACCATCCCCTCAACCTCACCAAGGAGCAGCTCTCTGAGGCCGCCCTGTGAGTGCTGGGGATGGGGGTCCCGCAGCCCCCTCTGGCCCCTGCTGAGCTCTCCCCTCCTCGGCAGGATGGCCACCTCTGTTGACGTGCTGGTCTCCATCTGCGTGATCTTCGCCATGTCCTTCGTCCCGGCCAGCTTCGTTGTCTTCCTCATTGAGGAGAGGGTCAGCAAGGCCAAGCACCTTCAGTTTGTCAGCGGGATGAAGCCCATCACCTACTGGCTGGGCAACTTCGCCTGGGACATGGTGGGGATGGGGATGGGGATGGGGATGGGGATGGGGACAGGGACCAGTTCCAAGGGGTCTGGTCCCACCCCTGACCCCTTTCCCGGCTTTTCCATCCCCACAGTGCAACTACCTGGTCCCTGCACTGCTGGTCATCCTCATCTTCCTCTGCTTCCAGCAGGAATCCTACGTGTCCTCGGCCAACCTGCCCTCCCTGGTGCTGCTGCTGCTGCTCTACGGGTGATGGGGCAGCAGAGCCCAGCAGGGGCGAGGGGGTTATGGGGCTGGGGGCAGCCGGGGTGAGGGGGTTGTGGTGCTTGGGAGGGGGGGTGCTGTCTCAATCCCCCCAGACTGCGGGGTGCACCTTGGCCAGCCCCTGCCTCTCCCCCCTGCAGATGGTCCATCACCCCTCTGATGTATCCAGCCTCCTTCCTCTTCAGCATCCCCAGCACCGCCTACGTGGCCCTGACCTGCATCAACCTCTTCATCGGCATCAACGGCAGCGTGGCCACCTTTGTGCTGGAGCTCTTTGTGGACCAGGTGAGCCTTGGGATGCCCCGGACCCCCCATCCCTTCCCTGCAGGGCCAGTGCCAGCTCCCCTACCCCTCTCCTCACTGCCCCGACAGAACCTCAATGACATCAACCGCGTCCTGAAGAAGGTTTTCCTCATCTTCCCCCACTTCTGCTTGGGCCGAGGCCTCATTGACATGGTGAAGAATCAGGCAATGGCTGATGCCTTTGAGAGGTTCGGTGAGTCTGGTGCTGTCAGGGCTGCTCACCCTCCCCAAAGCCCAGCATGGGGCTCCCCCATGCCTACAGCCCTTCTCGCTGCTTGCAGGGGACAAGCGCTTTGTGTCCCCCCTCTCCTGGGACCTGGCAGGGAAGAACATGTTTGCCATGGCCATCGAGGGCATCATCTTCTTCCTCTTCACCCTCCTGCTGCAGTACCACCGCTTCTTCCTGCGCCTGGCGTGAGCACTGGCCGGGGGGGTACCCTGGGGGTGCTCAAGGGGGTGGACAGCCCTGGATGTGCCCCTACCACTGTTCCCACAGGCCACGGGCTCTGGAGCTGCCCTCACTGGGGGACGAGGACCAGGATGTGGCCAGGGAGCGGGCGAGGGTGGGCAGCATCCCCCTGCACAGCCACCTCCTGCTGCTGAAGGACCTGACCAAGGTGGGTGCGTGGGGCTGGACCCTGCTGTGACCTCCAGCCCCCCCGCAGTCCCCGGCCATGCCGGCGGTGACAGGAGGGAGCACTCGGTGCCACCTCTCCTCCATGCAGGTGTACCGGCGCAGGAAGGCTCCGGCCGTGGACCGGCTCTGCGTGGCCATCCCCCCCGGGGAGGTGAGGGACAGATGGACAGACAGACAGCACTGTGGGCAGGGCCAGGGCTGCTGGTGACCCTGCTCTGCCCCCACAGTGCTTTGGCCTCCTGGGGGTGAACGGGGCCGGGAAAACATCCACCTTCAAGATGCTGACAGGGGACACAGAGGTGACGCTGGGAGAGGCCTGGTTGAAGGGGCACAGGTGGGTGAATGCAGGGACCCCACGGCTCGGACCCCTCTCCATGTCCCCACAGCACCCATGCCATCATCTCTGTCCCCAGCCCGTGCTCCGCATGGCCCTTTGCCCTGTAGCCTGCTTTATCCTCATCCTCATCCCTGCAGCTGCTTGTCCCTATTGCCACAGTATCCCTGGCACAATTCCCCATCCCACAGTGTGCTCACCTCTCCCTGCCCCGTGCTCACCTGTCCCCAACCCACAGCGTGCTCACCGACCTCCAGTCCGTCCACCAGCACATGGGTTACTGTCCCCAGTTTGATGCCATCACGGACCTGCTGACAGGGCGGGAGCACCTGGAGTTCTACAGCCGCCTGCGCGGGGTCCCGGAGGAGGAGACCCCCAGGGTAGGGCCTGCACCCTGGCCCCCTAGCCCATGGGGAGCCCCCACCCTCACCTCCTCTGTCTCTCGCAGGTGGCTCAGTGGGGCATCGCTGCGCTGGGGCTGGGCCCGCATGCAGACCGGCCGGCGGGCAAGTACAGCGGGGGCAACAAGCGCAAGCTCTCCACGGCCATCGCCCTCCTCGGCTGCCCCCCCGTCGTCTTCCTGGTGAGGGGGGCAGTGGGAGGCCCCACGGCAGCACTGGGGTCCTGCCCAGGCTGACCCTGGGCTGGGACCGTTGCAGGATGAGCCCACAACGGGGATGGATCCGCAAGCCCGGAGGTTCCTGTGGGAGCGCATCCTTGGCGTTATCCGGGACGGCCGGTCCGTGGTGCTCACATCCCACAGGTGAGTCCCCACCAAAGGGCCTGCAGCCCCACCAAGGGAGCACCCCTATTCTTGTGGGACCCCTCCCGGAGGGGAGTGTCCCTATGCCCCGGGGGAGCTCACACGTGCTCCCCCAGCATGGAGGAGTGTGAGGCGCTCTGCACCAGGATGGCCATCATGGTCAACGGCCGGTTCCGCTGCCTGGGCAGTGTGCAGCACCTCAAGAGCAGGTACCGGCTCAGGGGGCTCAGGGGTCTCCTGAGGGTGGTGGCCATGGCCAGTCCTTGCAGCAGTGTCCCCTCTCCCCGCAGGTTTGGGGACGGGTACACGGTGGTGGTGCGGGCGGGGGGCCCTGGCCCGGCAGCGGTGCAGGCCCTGCTGCAGCAGCACTTTCCCGGCATCGTGCTGCGGGAGCGGCACGGGGGACTGCTGCAGTACCACCTGCCTGCCCGTGTCGCCTCCCTGGCCACTGTCTTCAGCCTTCTGGCCGCACATCGTGGCCCCTGCCACATCGAGGACTACTCTGTGTCCCAGACCACACTGGACCAGGTGACAGGGGAGGCGGGTGTGAGGCTGAGGTGGCCTTGTCCCATGGTGCTGTCTCTCATCATGCCATCCCCGCAGGTCTTCGTGCACTTTGCCCAGGAGCAGAGCAATGGGGATGTCGGGGAGGTCACAGCCCCAGAGCAGGATGCGGTCCCCAGTCCCGGGAGGAGGCTGACCACGTTCCTGGAGGATGACAGCTACCAGGAGAGCGCTGTCTGAGTGGGGCATGGTGTCCCATGGACTCCTACAGACCCCTCCCCAGCTGTCATCGCAGCGCGACCCGGGGTCACAGGGCTTTGGGGTACTGCGGACCACCGGAGCTGCACAGTGGAGGCCTGGGTACATCCTGCCCACTAACATGGTGTCACCATCCCATGGGACAGTGGGTGCTGGGGAGGGTCAGAGTGCCAGGACAGGGCTGGCCCCGGCTCCCTGCGGTGGGGTGATGCCCTGCAGGGTCTGAGCTGGATGGGGGATCTGGGGCTGGCCTTGGGACCCCGCTACTCCCCACCGGAGCCGAGCTTGCTGTAACAGAGCAATTCAATAAAGACTCGCGGTACTGCCGGGGGGCTCGATTGCCCCAGTGTGATCCCAAAGAGGGACAGGGCGGGGGGCACAGCAGGACAGGGGCAGCAGAGTGGGCCTGGCACAAGCGAACATCGACCCACAGCGTCGCGCCTGGGGCTCCCCCGACTTTGCGAGGGGGGCTGGAAGACCCCGAGCCACATCTCGGGGGCCAAAAGGTTCCTCGCGGGGAGGGGGCTCTGAGACCGTCCCGAGAAAAAAATATGGAACGCTTCACGAATTTGCGTGTCATCCTTGCGCAGGGGCCATGCTAATCTTCTCTGTATCGTTCCAATTTTAGTATATGTGCTGCCGAAGCGAGCACGAACTGCCCTCTGCCCACAGCTCTATTTAAACCACCTTCAATTGATAATTTTTACGTCACTGCGAGTACATTTCTTTAGGCTCCCGCGCCTTTCTTCACATGGTTATTGTCTCAGGAGATGCGTGCTGGTTTTTTATTCTGGATCTTTCTGCTTTGCCGAATTTTTTTGCCTTTTCCAGGCCGAGGTGCCTCCCGGAGGTGCCGGCCGCGCGCGCTGCATGGCGGGAGATCTTTCATTTGCATGAAGGCGGGGCAGGTCCGGAGCGTGTCCTCCACCGTCCCGTCGTGCCCTGGGCGCGCGTGCGCGCGCACGCGCGGAGCCGCCGTGGCCGGCGGAGGAAGATGGCGGCGGAGTGCTGAGGGAGGGGACGGGACCGCGCCGGGACAGCTGAGCCGCCCTCCGCGCCCGGGCTCCGCCGCGCCGCTCCGCCCCGCCGAGGGACCCCCATGGCCGCGGGAACAGCCCGGCAGCCGCGTCCCTGCTGTGTCTGCTCCGGCCGCCCAGCTCCCGGGCCCCGCTGAGCGCTCAGGCCTGACCCGCTGGGCCTGACCCGCCGCCGCCCCGAAGCGTCTGCGCCGGGCAGGGGCCGGGGAGGGGGACGGAGTCAGCGCCGGCCCCGCGCCCGCGGCCCCTCCGCAGAACCCGCCCGGTCCCAGCCAGCCCTGCGGAGGAACAGCAGCCTTTTCGGGCCCAGCCCTCACCAGCCCCGCCGTCAGGATGTCCGAGAACCAGCCGAACGCCAACAACCACCACCCGGCCAACAACGCCGGGGCCGCCGGCGGCAACAACCGGGGTGTCCGCAACCCCAACCTCAACCAGAACCCCCTGATCAACGTGCGCGACCGCCTCTTCCACGCGCTGTTCTTCAAGATGGCAGTGACCTACGCGCGCCTCTTCCCTCCCTCCTTCCGCCGCGTCTTCGAGTTCTTCGTTCTCCTCAAGGTGAGGGGCAGCTCCTCCTGCCAGCCCGCGGCCGGGCTGAGGGCAGGAATTTCCTTAGAAACACAAAAAGTCGTGCCTTCGCCAGAGGTAGCAGGCTGTGTTTGGACCACACACTCCGAGCTGTCCCTGGGGCTCCCGTGGGCCCCTCCTGTGAGGAAGACATTAGTCTCCATGGTGGTCCTGGTGTTCCTTGCACTCTGGAACTCTCCCAGATCTGTAAATCAAAAGGAAATTGCTGAGCCAGCTTGCTGGGCAGCCAGGCTGGCTCGAGGCAGGAGAGGTTTCAATTTCTGTTTCCGAGCAATCGCACTTTTTGGGTACATTTCCCACATGACATACTGGATTGTTGGAGTTCTGCTGGAGTCTTGTCTTTTCTGGAAGCAGTTAGAGCCCAGCCCTGTTCTAACCCTGTTTCTTTCAGCAGTGCCAGGGATGTGTCACTGTGCTCTGAGGTGACCCCACCTGTCTGCTGGGTGATGGGGACCTCCCAGAGGGGCCTGTCAGTGTCCAGGGGTGACTGCCTGTAGGTAAAATCCTGCTCCGTGACTTCCAGGATGGGAAATTAGAGTAAGGAGAAGGGGAGAGCAGCTTGGCAGACGACAGGAGCACACTCCTCTGGGTTGCTGCAATTCAGCAAGAAAACATTCAGCACAGCTTGTCTCATACTGCACGGAAACATTTGGGTTTTTCACATCCCTGTTCCCTCTCCCAGTTGTACAGCTGGATCCCAGCAGGCAGGCTAGGATAGGGATGGTGCTAAAGGTGCAGTGGTCAGGCAGAGTGGCTGGGAGCAGTTTGTCTTCCTTCTGCCTCTGATCACAGCTCTCCCATAGAAGGACAAACTTCCTCAGGGCTCTGTGGAGAGCAGCATGCAGGGTCAGAGGTCAGCAGCCTGCTCCCAGCTCTCCAGCTGCTAGCAGGAGGGAAGTGGGAGCCCACATTCCCATCTGGAGCTGTGGGATTGCCTCTGGTTCTGCTGTGGCTCCTGCAACCAGGGAGGTGGCTCTGCTCTACCTCCCCTCATGTCTCCCTGTGCAGCTCCTCTGCAGAGTGATGTTTACCAGGCTGTTTGTTCATCACAAATAGGTCAGGACAGCAGGGCTGATGAGGACAGAGCAGCGCAGGGCGGCTGGGAAGGGAGGTGTGAGCTCAGCAGTGCCGCTCGCTGTGCCAGCCATGCTCAGAGCTCTGAAATTTGGACATCTCTGCACTCCAGGGAACAAGTTTTTTTAGTCCGCTCTGCTTTGCTGTGGTTTATGGCCATTCCTGGGCTTGAGGCAAGGCAAGGAGCTGTGGTGCTCTGTGCACTCAGTCTCAGAGGCCAGCTCAACCATCCCGAGGCAGGACCTGTTCTTTGGGACAACGGATCGGGCACGGGTTTGGGTCTTCCTGCCCAGGAGTAGGTTGGCTTTGCTTAAGGTTTGCTTTATTCTACCTTTACAAAGCTGGGCAAGCTTCTCTACGTTTCAGCAGGAAACTTTGTGCTGAGAAGGGAAGGGTTGGAAGGCACGGACATGTTTCCATTTCCTTCAGTGTGCCTTGTGGCCTCATCCCACACCAGTGCTGTGTGTGGTTGGTTTTGGGGACGCTGGTGGTTACAGGACCTGTGCTTTCAGAAGGCTGTCACTGTCAGCTCTGGGCTCGTGAAAGGAGCAGTTGGTTCCTGCTGCCTTTGGCGCGTTCCCTGCCGGAACTGCCGAGGTCTGGCTGCTGCGTTGTTGATGCAGGGAAGCACTGAAGCTCTCGTCCGCTTGCCAGTCTACTTGTCCAAATTCTCCTGGTGTTTCCCAGGCAGAGAAGAGCTGGTGATAACTAGGGGGTCTGACAGTCTCTGCCTTGTTTCCTGCCCTTTAGGCTCTCTTCGTGCTCTTCATCCTGGCCTACATCCACATCGCCTTCTCCCGCTCGCCCATCAACTGCCTGGAGCACGTGCGGGATAAGTGGCCCCGCGACGGCATCTTGCGGGTGGAAATCCAGCGCAACTCCAGCCGGGCCCCCATCTTCCTGCAGTTCTGTGGGGTCGAGAAGTTCCCAGGAATGGTGGTGGAGTCCACGACTGAGGAAGAGGAGGAGGAAGAGGAAGAAATGACTGTGGATATGTTTGAAAACAGCTCCATCAAGGTAAGGACGCGCTCCCTGTGTACGGTGGAGAGGGAAGCCTGGGTGTTGGGTTGGAGAGAAGTGCAGGTTGGAAGTGAAGTCCCTGTGTGATCCCTCGGTCTCCTGGAAACACAGCATGTTCCTTGGCTGCTCCTGGGTCCCCACGTTGGCCTCTGATGGTTTGACGGAGAAAGTGTCCTTTTATGCATGGGGAGGCCTTCATGTGGATCGAGAGAGCATGGCAGGTGGGAGGTGAAGAGGCTGCTGACGTGGCTTTCCCTACTCTGGTTTTCCAACAGTTTGAGCTGGATATTGAGCCCAAGGTGTTCCTCAAGCCATCCCGAGTGAGCAGCACTGAGCTGCCACACAACGACAGCCAGGAGTTCTCGTTTAGTGACGCAGCCACTAAAGGTATGCAGCCTCTGCGGGAGACTGTGTCCGAGTTTGAGATGCTAGCCCGAGCAGGTAATCACACCTTCACTGCTACCTGTGCTCCTCCTTCCTCCCCTCATCATCCTCCCCACATGTCCCTTTCCTGGCTCCTTGGGGCACCTGCACAGTAACCTTAAATGTCTTCCTGATGTGTTTACCTGTGGTTAATCGTGTCAGTACTAACAGCAGACCCTCAGTGAGCTCTGCTCTGAAGCTGGGGGGATGCTGGGGGTTGGGGGAAGGCTGGGTTAGAAAATTTGCCAGGCCAAGAGGCTTCAGATCGACCACGGGTGAACGAAGGCTCTTGGCCTGGCAGGTTCCTGCGATGATCGGTGTTGGGTATCTCAGCCTGAACCCCCTGTTCTGAGCCATTCACTGTCCCCTGCAATCCACAGGGATCCCCTGACAGCGACATTCCTTCAAGCATGAACAGGGTTTGGGCTGTGTTCTGGGTGCTGAGCCAACACCAGCACTTGGAGCCGCCGATTTGCTACAGTTAATTAATCCCGAAAGCCACCAAGCGGGTTTTGGTGGATTGCGATACAGTGCTGCTGTTCCACTCAGATGTTCCCTGGCCTTATCCCACCCATTTCCTGCCTGACCTAAGCTGCTCAGGCTCTGTAAACTCCAGAGGGAGATTTAGTAGCTTTGTATTATTTAAAATGGAATTCCAGTGGGGAAAGTGGTTAAGGTGCGAAATCTACTAAAGAATATTTATCTTAAAATAGAACTTGGGACCTGGATTCTTTGTCTTTTTCCACAAAATTTGCCAAAAATTTGCCTCTTTCTCCACACTGTTGTCTCTGTGAAGGCTGGAATTCTTTGCTCTGCAGATACACTGGGGTTGTGGCTATGGAGCAGGATGAGACTGGACAATGTCCTGTTCCTTGGTCTTGCAGTGGATTTGCTTGGTGCTCCTCCAGAGCTCATTAATCCTGAATTAAAGGTCATTAAGACCAGAGAGCAGTAAATGTTTTTGGTGCAGGACCTTTATTGCTGGTGCCCGGGTTCTGAGGAGAGTCACGTTGTGCTGGGCTGGGGCACTGGTGGGAAGTCCCTTGTTTTGCTGAATGCCTAGTTGGAAACGTTCCAGAAAAGGAGAGGGAGAGAACAGGCTGTTTTCCAGATTAGTTACAAAATTCACATATTTAAGTCAGTCCCAAATACCTATTTTATTGTTTTTTCTAGGTTTTCTGTCTTCTCAGTGCACCAAATTTGATGTTTAGTCAGAATATTTTACCATGAAAAAATATTTTATTCTACAAAGGAAGTAATTGTTTGTTGATATTTAAACCCTTGATTTCCTTTTGAGCTTAAAGCTGTTTATAATGGAAACAAAAGACAAACCCAACAGCCCAGCTTGTGTTTGCTGCCCAGTAAGGGGATCAGGGGATCTCTGTCAGTGCTGGGTCAGGTGTGGCTCTGTTCAGGTCTTGTGTCCCTTTAACTGTCGCTGTGGTGCCGGGAGCTGCCTGACAGCTGCCTCCCCCCTCCTGGAGATAGACCCTGGCAGTCTGAAAGAGCAGGGATTAAATTGCTTGGCTCTGGCTTAGTGGGAGGTTTTTTCCTTTCAGAGATGATGTAGCAAAAAAACCATCTCTTTGGATCCTTCCTTGGAGAAAAAAAAAAAAAATGGGGAAACTTCAGGCACCACCAGTTTTTGGGAAAGCTGTAATTGCTGCTGCCTTCAGTTCTGACATGTAATTGCAGCACTGACCTCAGTCCCCTGGGAAGTGCAGGGTTCTTGCCTCTGGAGCACTTACTTGCTGTCCAGCAGGTGTAAAGTGGATTTTCCTGCTGGTTCCCAAACAACGTGGGAAGCAGAAATTGAACAGAGCAAAAACAAGTGGCTCTGGGCTTGCCAGGCAAAGATGTGGGCAGGTTCTGGGCAGAGCTTGGAACTGCTGCCCTGAAGCTTTCCTAGAAGTCTCACATAAAGGACTAATGTCAAGGGAATGGGCTGCAATTCCAGAGAGTTTGCATTGATTTATGTTTAATTGGCTGAGGGAAGCCTGGAGCCCGCGTTTGCAACCAGTTCCCTTTTCAAGAACATGATGGGAGGGAGGGAACCCAGAGGGGCTGTTTCTTCGTGGTGGCTGTTTGCAGATGTGGGTGTTGAGTCTCCCTGTCTCCCCATGTCTCTCTCCCAGTGTGGCCACAGGAAGAGTACATTGTGGAATACTCTCTGGAATACGGCTTCCTGCGCCTGTCCCAGAGCACGCGGCAGCGCCTCAGCATCCCCGTCATGGTGGTGACCCTTGGTGAGTGGGAGCCAGCCCAGGCAGGGCAGGAGGCTCAGGGGTGGGTGCAGGGGTGGGTACCTGCAGTGCAGAGACCTCCACACCATCTCTGGGAACTCTTGCTGAAGTCGATGGCACTCGCTTCCCACGCGGGAGAGCTGCTGTGCGCAGCCTGTCTGCCTTTAGTAGGTCACAGCTTTCCAGGAGGAGCCTTCTGAAATGGTGGAGCCTGGTTCAGTGAGCCCTGATGTCATGCCCAGCACAGTTTTCCCACATGGACCAGGGAAGAGCTTTCTCCCTGGCTGAAGGCACTGAAGCTCTGGGCTCAGTGTGGAGCAGCAGGGTTTGAGCCTGGTGGCCAGAGCAGCTGTGCAGGTGTTGGGGACAGTGCTCAGAGATCTGTCACACCGTGTGTGCTGCTGTGCCCCTGTGAGCACCAGTGGGTCATTTCCCTGAACAGTGTTCTCTTCTCCTGGTGTTTGCTCCATTAAAGCTTGTCCAAGTCAGGAACACAGCCTCAGACCTTCTCGTGCCTGTGAATCTCTGTATCAATCAGAGTGGAGCTCGTTACTTCCTCCCACTCAAGCTGAAGCAGAGCTGGATGGGGGTTAAGCAGTTTTCCTGTGCAGTCAGGGTGAGCCCAGGAGATAGGCTGAGCCTAGAGGGTAAATTCCCTTTTTGTCTGTGCCAGCACAGTGTGATGGCCCTGACAATCCTTAAGGCCCGACTGCCATTAGCACTTTAATGTGGCTGGATCTGTCAGGGGGTGACACTTTCCCTCCCAGTCCTGCCAAATTTGGTTTTACTGCCTCAGATCCACATGCAGGTGCAGCTCTGCTGGCACAGGTATCCTTCACCTCGTGCCTTTGTGGCTCCAGGTGTGAACAGTGTGAAAGGGTTTTTGTGTTCTCTCTAGATCCTACCAGGGATCAGTGCTTTGGGGACAGGTTCAGCCGCCTGCTGCTGGATGAGTTCCTGGGCTACGATGACATCCTGATGTCGAGTGTCAAAGCTTTAGCTGAAAACGAGGAAAACAAAGGTAAGGCCTGGAGGAGTTGCAGCAGCGGCTGCTAGGAGCAGTGGGTGTTTGCTCTGTGGATGCCTGACTATCATCTTCTGACTATTGATTAATCTGTAATGCAAGGAGCAGCTCCCTGTGTTATTGTCAAGGACAAAATGAGAGAGGCAGGAGGGGAGAGGTGTCTGGAAATGTGATTTCCTCCCGCCTCACCGCCCTGCATGACAATGAATGCTGCTCTGAGGATTTGCTCCAAATCCTGTTTCTTTAGCAGGCACTGGAGCTTGGTTCTTAGTCTGCACATTAATCACACTGAGCTCGTGTTCGTGCTTTTTTTCCAGGTTTCCTTCGCAATGTGGTGTCCGGGGAGCACTATCGCTTTGTCAGCATGTGGATGGCCAGGACGTCCTACCTGGCAGCCTTTGTCATCATGGTCATCTTTGTAAGTCACCGTGAGCCGGGCAGTGCCCAGCCTGGTGCTGGGCAGCGAGTGGTTGGCGCTACAGCAGAGCTCTCATCTGATTTCAAAGTGTAGTTGGTGGAGGATGAGGCTCTACTCTGGGGCATTTTTTTATTTGGTTGGTTTGGTTTTTTTTTTAGTTTCTAAAGTCCACCAGTGAAATGAGTGGGAGAGCTGACCTAGAATGCAGTGCTGTTTCCATTGTCAAAAGGGAGCTGCTGTTAATTTCTGAGTGTCCTTAGTACACTCCAGCTGTCAGCACAGGGTGCAGACATTTGTCCTCTGAGACTTTTAAGAACAGCCCAGACTGATTTGCCAGGAGTGATCAAGATAAACCAAGTGATGATGTGTGAGATGAGGTGTTCTCAGATACACATCAGACAAGATCCCAGGCGATAACTACCCCGTGTTTGTTGTCTTGGGTGGCTGTGGGTGACTGTCTCTTTGTGTGTGGCTGTCCCACCCACTGGGGCAGGTCTGTCCACAATCACACTGTGGGCACTGAGGAGGAGCCGAGTGCAGGGAGGTGCTGGGAGCTGCGGGAGGAGCAGGATAGAGGACGGGAGAATCCCTGCTCCCAGCTCTGTGGGTTGGCGTGGCCACAGCGCAAACATTCAGGATTGGTCCCTTTACAAACAAATCCCTTACTGTCTGTTCCCCTGCAGCAGCACAGAGATTAATTGCTGTTTGTGAAGCCCTAATTACTCTTTGGGAAATGGCTCTGCACAGCTCCAGCTAATGAACGTGGGATGTGCAAGCCCTGGCTCACCCGGGCCTCTGCCGCAGTGCGATTCCGTGTGATTCCCTGCATCCGTGGGGCTCTAATCTGCCTCCCCTTCTCTCTCCTGTTCCAGACTCTCTCTGTCTCGATGCTGCTGCGCTACTCACACCATCAGATCTTTGTCTTCATTGGTAAGGACTGGCTGAGGGGTTTGGGTTGTGCTGGGCACTGTGCCTGCTCCAGCATGGGGTGTTGTAGAGTCACAGCAGGTTTGGGTTGGAAGGGCCTTGAGGATCATTAGTTCCAGTTTAGAAGGGTAGCTTCTAAATTGTACCTGCCTGTATCTGCACAGGGAATACATCCTCCTGCTCCCAGTCACTGCACTTGCCAGAGCTTTTCTCTGTCCTGAGAAGTATTGGCTGGGGACAGGGGATGTGGCTGCACTGAGCGGGCAGTACCGTGGGGTGGAAGGTTCTGTGACCCCCCCCCGATCCTCTCTGTGCCACAGCTTGTTTTCCTTCTTGCAGTTGACCTGTTACAGATGCTGGAGATGAACATGACCATTGCGTTCCCTGCTGCTCCGCTCCTCACTGTCATCCTGGCTCTGGTCGGTAAGGACTTGCCTCACTGCTTGTGTCTGCAGCACATCCCTCTGGGATCTGTGGGAAGTCTAATTCCCTGTTCCGAGCTGGCCGCGGCAGGTGGTTACTGTGGCTGCTCATCACAAGGCAGAAGGCTCTGGAATTTGATGGCACAGTGAGCTCCATTGTCCTTCTGGGTCCCCTGGAAAAGCAGCAGTTTGTTGGGAAATCCCAGAATCCAAAGCTTTGTCTGTCCCTGGAGCTCTGTTGCAGATTCACACTCTGTGGCCACGTTGCATTTGTACAATTTAAATTTAAAAAGCAGCAAAACCCCCCCTGAAATCTGCACGGCGGGAGGCAGCTGATCCCTGGGACATTGCAGGTGGAATGTTCTTGGCCGTAGCTGCTGCCATAAGCAGAGCCCAGTTACCTGCCCTGGGCAGGTGCAGTCACAGCCCTGCTCCGAGGTGACAGAGAACCCCTTCCCATGCCCTGCCATGTGCTGATGTCCCCTCTGTCCCCAGGTATGGAGGCCATAATGTCCGAGTTCTTCAATGACACCACAACCGCATTCTACATCATCCTCATCGTGTGGCTGGCGGACCAGTACGACGCGATCTGCTGCCACACCAACACCAGCAAGAGGCACTGGCTCAGGTAAGGGCTGGCTGTGGCCACATCCCCTCTGCCTGTCCTCCTCCAGCTGCTCTGAGTCCTTCCCAGCACCCTCAGGCACAGCAGCCTCCACTCCTAAGGCTGTTATCTGTGTGGCTCCTTGGGAGCTGCCCCACACGTCACAGGGTCCAAAGTGCAATTTCTCTGCTTTGGGTTTGGGCCTGGATCTTGGAATCACCTTGATCTTCCCCAGCCCCTTGTTTTTTACTGCTGATAGACAGGCAACTCTAATTACCTGTTAATGAGTCTGTGTCATCCTGGGCAAAGTGCCCCAGCTCAGGCTGGTGTTGGGAGGAGAAGGGAGCTCACATTTTTCCTGATCTTTCCTGCCTTCTTGTCCAGATTCTTCTACTTGTACCACTTTGCCTTCTATGCCTACCACTACCGCTTCAACGGGCAGTACAGCAGCCTGGCACTTGTCACCTCCTGGCTCTTCATCCAGGTGAGTCCCTGCAGGGCTGCTGCACCTTGGGGGCGTTTGTCAAACTTCCTCTCAAGCTGGGTTGGAGGAGAGATCCTTATTTCTGCAAGAGATAGAATTAAGTGTGGTTTGGAAATGGGGCAGCAGAATGAGGCTGTGGAAGAGGGGATTACTGAATTGCTGCCTCCAGTCTAGCTGTGGGCCTGACAATAACTTGGTGCCACAGGGGTGTTGGGAAGGATTTCTGTCCTGTCCTTCTGGAATAAATCCCGGGGAGGGTCTGCCTTGCAGAGGAGCTGTTCGGGTCTGTGCAGTGAGGATGCTGGCAGAACCAGCTCCAAGCTGATGTCTCCAATATCCTGGATCAAGCATACCTGTTGGGTGTCTCTGGTTGTTGACCTGCTGCAGGGTGGGAACAGGGAATAGAGGATGGGCCAGAGGAATGCTGTCATCCTTCTTTTCCCAGGCTTTGAAAGGGAAGAGGGGTTGTTCTCTCTTGCCCGTCTTCAGAGGGAAACTATAAAGCAGCTTGCAGTAGTCATAGTGGAAGGGATAGATCTTTCCAAACTTGCTGCTGACCTTCTGGCTGTCAAAGCAGCTGGATTCTCCAGGAGAAGTTTGGTTTTCTTGGGATATGGTGGCCCAGACCCAGGGTGACGCCTTTCCCTTTCCTCCACCAGCACTCGATGATTTACTTCTTCCACCACTATGAGCTGCCAGCCATCCTGCAGCAGATCCGGATCCAGGAGATGCTGCTGCAGAACCAGCAGGTCGGGCAGGGCACCCAGACCACGCTGCAGGACAACCTCAACAACAACACCACAGCTGCCCCAGTCGAGGCCGGGGGCCGCCGAGCCCTTCTGGCCGCCGGGCCCCCTGGGGAGGGCAGCAGTCCGGCCGCCCTGACCCCCGGCGAGGCCTCCAGCGTCATCGCCGCCGCCGCCTCCGTGGGCAGCGACCTGAACTGGGTGGCCGAGACGGCCGCGATCGTGACAGAGGCCTCGTTTCTGTCTGACCTGAGCACAACCCTCCTGGAGCCCACCATGGTGCACGAAGCCGTGGCCAACGGGACCCCTCAGGAGGTGGCCACGGCCTCCGGGTTGGTTGCCCGCATCAGGGTCAGCAGCGACCACCCGGAGACAGCCGTGGGCTCCATCACCATTGAGGTCACCTCAAAGTCCGTGGTGGCCGCAGCAGATGCTCCCCCAGCTGCTGGGGCTGCGCTGCAGGAGGGGGCAGGCCCCAGCCCCTCCCTTCCCAAGCAGACTGAGGCTCTGGAGGGCTCAGACAGCCGAGCAAAACCCAGTGGCAAGAACTGCATGGGCAGCAGCAGCGTGGCAGAGCCCCTGCCAGCCTCGGGGGGGGACAGCGACCAGGACAGAGGTTTTGAGGATCAAGGGGAGAGCAGCCCTTGCCCAGCACCAGCAGAGAGAACACCCAGCTCAGAGCCAAGCTCCAGGAACCTGTCCTGAGCCCCGTTGCTGTTGCTGTTGCTGTTGCCCTGGACTGCCGGGAAGGCATTTGGATTTTGTTTGTTACTATTTCTCACTTCACCATCATCCTTAACCCATGGATCCCTCTGAGCAGAGCCAGAGCAGCTGGGACAGAGCAGGGCTGCGGTGACCTCCCTTCCCTGGGGAAGGCATGGGGGGCTGTGGGAAGGATTGGGAGGGTTTGGTCCCTTGGCCCACACAAGTCTGGGGCACCTCTGAGGCCACAGGTGAGCCAGCTGCCTGTTCCCACCCTGCCCCGCTCGTGCCCTGGCTTTTCCTTGTCCCCAGTCCCCAGCTTTGCCCCTGCAGCTGCGTTTGCAGTCCGAGTGCTGATCCCAGGTGAGAGCTGACCTGGGACAGGCCACGCATGTGGCAGCTTTGTGGTTAGAGTAGGAGTGGATAGAGCAGGCAGAGAGTGTCCAGCCCCTGTGGGAGAGCCACAGAAGCGATTCCTGGTCACCTTTCCTGCTCCTGAGGGGAGGAGGAGCTTTGACCTCCCCCAGGCACAAGGTCTGCCCAGGCCAGGGCACAACCAAAACAGAAGCTGCAGTTCAGCCCCCTTTTTTCTGTCCTTGAACTTCCCGTGGTGGGTGGGTTGGGAGTGGAAGGTGCTGTGTCCGGGTGGGAGCTGCCATCCCAGGAGCCATGAGTGGTGCTTGGTGGGTGCAGCCATGCTGCAGTGGGTGTCTGGAGAGGTGTAGGGCAAGGGCAGCAGCTCTGTCCTGCACAGCTCTGCTCTGGATGAGGCAGCTGCTTTCCAGTGCCTTGTCCCTCCCGTGGGACACGTTTGTGTTTAGGATCAGCCGCATCCCAGAGGAGAGAGTGGCTCCTCATGCTTAGAGTGTTGCATGAGCTGGTTTAGCAAAGAACCAAAACACTAAAGCCAAGACATTTCAGCTGGTTTTCCCCCATTTCCCTGGCAGTGGAGGTGAGGCTGGCAGAGCCTGACCCCTCTGCCAAGAGGCTGAGCTGGGGGGGTGCTGCCTGTGGACCCCTGCAGAGGGGGCAGATCCATGCCAGGATGTGCTGGAAGGGGTGTTTGTGCAGGGAGGTGGAGCAGAGTGAGGCGGGATGAAGCTCTGGGAGAACCATGGTGGGACAGGGCAGGGACAGGAGGTGACACATGGGCACTTAGCTCTTGGGGACAGCTGGGTCCCTGCACAGATGTCCCCGAGTTCAGTGTTGTCCCCCTATGGCTGAGCAGTGTCTGGAGTCCATCTCCCTTGGAGGGCTCCGTGCGTTTCAGTGTTTCCTTGTCAATAGGAGGGGGCTCAGAGCCCCCTCTTCACCCCTCTGCCTTTCCCACCTGGGTGCCCCATTTTTGGTTTTCCCTTTTGCCTGGGGCAGCTGTGGTGTTGCTCCAGGGCAGGGGAGACCCTGCTGTGACCAGCAGGTCAAATCTTGTTGCTGCCAGCACTCCTGAGAAGGGGACTTGTGGCCAACTGGCTCCCAGCCTCTGGAGTGCCAGGAATGACCGTAGGCTTTTCAGAGGAGTGGGTGGGAGGGGAAGAGGGGACACCAAACCAAATGATTTGATGAATGAAGAGTAGAGTTCATTCTATTTAATTAATGTACAAAATGTGTTTGTATATAATAATAAATATTATCTCTTAACAGCTCCTGCAGCGCTGCCCCATGTCGTGCCCATGGCTGTGCTGGGCTGACGTGTGGGAGTCCTGGGGGCACGGGGGTGCAGCGAGGTGAATGCTCAGTCCTGGGGGTGCCTCCTCCTGCCGTCCTGGGGTGTCACCATCTGTCCCCTTGCAGTGTGCAGAGGGCCGAGCACCAACCCTGTCCCGGCCATAGCTCAGTGATGCTGGGCTGCCTCCGCGCCAGGGGAGGGGCTGCAGGGCTCCGAGTCCTTCCACAGCCGCCTGTGGTGGGATATGGGGAGCTATTCCTTGTCCTCAGCGGGGAGCAGAGCCCTGAGCCGCAGCCTGTCCCGCTCCCTGTGCAGCGTCTCCATCTGCACCCTCCGCCTGAGGAAGGCTCCGGTTCTGCTTTGCGGTGGCTCTTTGCGGCTTTGCCGCCCTGGAGCTGCCTCTCCAGAGGGAGGTTCCGGTCTCGGCTTGTCCTCCTGCCCCATCCATGTGGGAGCCTCCTCTGCCTCTTCCTAATCGCTGCCGTCCTGCGGCGGGGCTGAGCTGGGCCTGCGGAGGAGGGAAGGGAAAGGGAAGGGTTATGCTTAGCCCAGGCTTAGCCGAGTTTGGGATGCTGCTGAAAGAGGAAAAGCAGACTTTGTCTTCCTTCGTCATCTTTATTTACGTGGTGTAAAACCAGAACCGGGGCACGGGGCTCGGCGTTGTCCGGGCACTGTGGGGACCTCTCATCCCAATTCAACCCCCCAAAAAGAACCTTCCGGCCCTTCAAACCCCCACTGCCGGCAGGAGGGACGGGAGGAACAGACAAAGGCTCCAGAGTTGGGGCAGCCCCGGGACATCCCCCCTCCCTTTTTCCTTCCACTCTCTCTGAGCCGGAGGAGCGGGTGGCCTGCCCCGCCCCGGCAGAGCAGCCTGTCCTGGGGTGCTTCGAGGGGTCCCTGCCTCTCACCTCACCTCTCCTCCCGGGCTTCCTCGGTGGCCAGCGGAGCGGGCAGTGCCCGGCCGCCCTTGGTGGTGCCCAGCACGGACACCAGCTCGCTCTTCCTCAGCAGCGCCGCGCGCAGCTGCTCCCGCATCTCCTGGATCTTCTCCTCCAGCTCCCGGAGCTCGTTCTCACCGGCCGCCCTGTCCAGGGGCTGCAGCGGCCGCCCGTTCCCGGGGTGCCACGGAGACCCCTCAGCCTCGGGGGGGGCTTTGTCCAGCTGGAAGCGCACCCGCCGTGCCTCCTTCCGCAGGGCGCTCCAGGGCTGTGCTGCCGCCGGGGCCGACCTCGGCTGGGGCTCGCACCTGTGTGGGGAGGGTGGAAGGGCTGAACTGGGATCTGGCTGTTGTGGGGTCCCTCTGCAGCCCCCCAGAACTCTGGGTCTCCACAGGGGGGAGGAGGAGAGCGGGGCAGGCTCCCAATCCCAGCTTTACCTCTGCTCCAGCTTCAGCTGCTGGCTCTTCCGCTCCTCCGTGCCCATGTTCAGAGCCCGATGGATTTTCTGTGGGGAGCAAGGGAAGAGTGAGCTGGGGGGTGATGGTCTGGGGTTAACAGGCCAGGGATTAATTAATTGGAGGGTGATGGTCTGGAGGTGACGGTTCAGGGGTTAAACGGGGCTTGGTGGTCCGGGGCTGGAGGAGGGCAGAGGTGGTGCAATTTAAGAAGGAGCAGCGACATGGGGTCAGGGGTCTTTGAGGTGCTGTGTGAGCCTCTTCCCCCTGGCCCCACCTGGCTCGTGTGCAGCCAGTAGTTGAATTTCTTCTTGCGCCGGATGCGGGGCAGGACGAGGCGGTAGAAGACGTGCTCGCCCAGCGAGGTGAGCAGGGAGCCGCTCAGCCCGATGCACAGCAGCACGAACAGCCCCGAGAAGTGGTAGATGCCCATCTGCAGGGTCTGTGGGCAGCAGGGGGTGTGGGCCGGGCTGCGGGGGGTGTCAGACCCCAGACCCCCCCCCGGCCGAGGAGCCGCCGCACCTCAGTGACAGCGAAGACG
>NW_024582008.1:0-15887 GCF_017639235.1 Corvus kubaryi
GTGTGACACCCTCAGCAGCATGTCACCTTCATCAGTGTCACCCTCAGCAGTGTGTGACACCTTCAGCTGTGTGTGTGACACCCTCAGCAGCATGTCACCTTCATCACTGTCACCCTCAGCAGTGTGTGACACCCTCAGCCCCCAGCTCAGCTGTCCGTGTCAGTTCCTCCCGTGTGTGACTCTGGTCTCCTCCCGCAGTACGGGGCCAAAGCCCTGGACAGGGTCCTGTCCACGATCCTCAGCCACACGGAGAACAGGGTTCCTGTGCCCAGGAGCTATGAGAGAGGGGAGGATGCCTTTTTCCGTGGTAAGAACATTACCAGTGGTAAGAACATTACCAGCTCCAGGGTTTCTGCTGGGTGGGTTGGTCTCAGGTTTGGGATGCTGGAAGAACCGAGCAGGAGGTCAGAGGGAGAAAACAGAGAGGGGAAAGTGCCACTGGCTTACGCTGCCAGGTCACCCTGCCAGGCATGGGGAGGAGCTGAGTTCTTGGAGGGGAAGCAGTCCTGCAGTAATGCTGATGGGAGGCTTAGCCCCAAAATGCAAAAGATGTCTTCTGCCATTCCAGAAATGAAGCAAGGGCTCATCTCGGTGGGGATCTGCTGCAGCCAGATGAAGTACGGCACAGTCTCTGTGGAGAAGGGTACGTGTGGAGCTGCTCCTGCCCCAGGCAGGGGACAGATGGAAGAGACAGGGGTGTCCTGGCTCACCCAACCTCACGGAGTTTGCTGGGTGCCTGGGCAGGATGTTTGCCTTGAGGGGAAGGTGCTGTGGGAACAGCCTGTGCTGCAGATCCCGTGGCCCCACAGGAACAGCCCTTGGACTGGGCTGCTGTCAGAAGGGACATGGTGGGGCTGCTTGTGGGGCTCTTTGGGAGGGGGCTGGTGGGTTCCATGTCCAGCTGTGCCATGTTCCCTGACCCACTGTGCTCTTGCAGACTGCTCCATCACCAAATTCCTGAACCGCATCCTGGGCCTGGAGGTGGACAAGCAGAACATGCTCTTCCAGTATTTTTCTGACACTTTTGACTACCTGATTGAGAAGGACAAGAAGGAGGGCAAATACGACATGGGCATCCTTGGTATGGAGAAGGAGGGGTGGCCACAGCTCTGCCTCCTGCACCCCTGGGGTTCCTGTTCCTCCCAGTGCAGTGTCCCCACCCAGCACAGATCCTGAGACCCAAGGAGGTGTTTTTGGGAGGATGTTCCTTACAACAGACTTTTCTCTTTCCACAGATTTAGCCCCAGGAGTGGATGAGATCTACGAGGAGAGCAAGGAGGTTTTCCTGACCCCAGGGCACCCGCAGGACGGGCAGGTCGTGTTCTACAAGGTGGGCACCTGTCTCTGCCTGGTTCTAGGCTGTGCTGAGGGGGAATTTGTGAGGCAGACACCGAGGCACTCATCCTGCCCCTGGAGTTACAAATCGCTCTGTGTGTCCCTGTTCAGATCAGCGTTGACAGAGGCTTAAAGTGGGAGGAAGCCTATGAGAAGTCGCTCAAACTGACAGGAGCCTTTGATGGATTCTACCTCTCCTACAAGGTACGTCCCTGGGCTCTGCCAGGGTAGCACCTCAGCTCAGGGGTGATTCCAGCAGGAAATCTGCCATGGTTGTATGAGTGAAATGCCTCCAAGGACCTCCATCCTTGAAGGAAGGGGTTAGTTTAGAGAAATCTGGGGAGGGAGGCTGTGCCTGTGACCATCAGCTGTACCCCTCAGGTGCGAGGCAGCAAATACACCTGTCTGCTGGCAGAGCAGAGCCGTGGGAAGAACTTCATCCTCTACAAGCCAAATATTGGGAAGCAAAGCCAGCCTGAGAGCCTGGACAGTCTGCAGAAGAAATACCGGCGGGTAGGTGGGACCTGCACCCCCCAGTATGGGGGCTGGGGGAGGTTGGAAGGGCATTCACTGTCACCCTGTCACAGCTCCTCATGGCTCTGCTGTAGATGGGCAGGGATGGTGGTAGCACCAGGTGTCCTGACTCCCACCCCTGGATTTCACATTTTCTGCGTCCTGGACAGTGGAAAATTCCTAATGTTGAGTGTTGTGCTGCAGGTGCTGCCCGAGGAAGCCAAGGAGCACTGGGAGAGCAGCTACCACTTCTCCTTGAAGAACTGTAACCACGCCGTGTGGTAAGGCAGCTGCAGCCCCAGCCTGCCACACAATCCCAGGATGGTTTGGGTTGGAAGGGACCCTAGATGAAGCCCATCCAGCTCCATGGCAGGGATGTGCAGGGACACCTTCCATTAGGCCAGGTTGCTCCATTCAGCCTGGTGTTGAACACTTCCAGGGATGAGGCAGTCACAGCTTCTCTGGACAACCTGTGCCAGGCCCTCCCCACCTTCACAGGGAGGAATTCCTTCCCAATATCCAATTTAAATCTTCCCTCTTTCAGCTTAAAGCCATTAAGCCACATCCTCCCTCCCCAGGCACAGCCCAGACCCCAGGGATCCCTGCCTGTGACAGTGGGGGAGGCTGTGGGGAAGTGGATCCTACACAGCTCCAGGAACCTGTGCTAATTGCCAAGGTTTTCTCCCATGGTCCCCACAGGAACAAGAGCTGCAAGCTGATCCAGGAGGGGAAGGAATGCTTCCAGGGCATGCGCCTGAGGCACTATTACATGCTGTGCGGGGCCCTGCTGCGCGTGTGGAGCAGGATCGCCAGCGTCATGGCAGACATCACCAGCAGCAGCTACCTGCAGATCGTCCGCCTTAAAACCAAGGAGAAGAAGAAACAAGTCGGTGGGTGAAGTGCTGGGAAGGGAAAGGGGGGCAGGAGGAAGGGGTCCAGCTGCCCAGCATCAAGATTCCCTTCCTGAAAGGGATGTGTTCCAGCCTGGAAGCACCCACTGCTGAGGTGACCCCGTGGGAAGGAGGGGAGCTTGTGGTGGGGCAGAGGGGGTGAGCCAGGCCCATCATCCTCCTGAACACCCCCAGTGCTGCTGCCCTTCCCTCTGTCCCCACAGTGCCCCCCCTCCAGAGTGCTGTGGGGATGTTATGAATGGAGAGGGGAGAGCTTAGGCAAGTCCCTGCCTTTGACAGGCTTCTGGCAGTAGCCAGCAGCTTTATTGAGGCGGCCAGCACCCCAAAACCCGCTCTCACTCACACGTTCTTAATAATGACCAATCAGGCCATTAATTATTTATTTGAATAGGCCAAGGAGAACAGACATAAGACTTAAACAGATTTACTTACTACACAGGATAAGCAGAGGAAACACTACTAGTGAAGATAAAGGTGCCTATGTTACAGCTAGCAAAGAAATAGTGTAAATTAGGAGTCAGTGTCACTTACCAATGAATGATAGCAGTGTGCAGAGAATCTCCTTAATTTCTCTCAATCCTCTGGGGAAGTAACTCGATGCCAATGTCTTGGTCATTGAGGAGAACTCTTCACACACTCAGTGTATAAGAGATTTCTGATTTCATGAAAATCATAGTGGTCTTTTATAGTTGTAAAAATGCTTGTGTTCTGCAGTCACTAATTTTCCTTTCTCACACCAAGATAAAAGGCTTATTGCTGGCTAAGGGGGTTTTCAACTGAGATAATTCATCACATGACAAATCATTCCAGTCTGACTTAGCCACATGTGACAGGGAGATAGTTTTGCTGTATCGCGGTGAAAGGTCCTGCTACAGGGAACTGATGTGTGTTCCTCCCCCAGGGATAAAGATCCCCGAGAGCTGCGTCCACAGGGTGCGGGAGGAGCTGAAGCAGATGGACGAAAATGTGAAGAGGAAGCACAGCCGGCTGCTCCAGGCCCAGGAGCAGAGCTCACCCTTCTCCCTGCCACTGCACATCCTGCCAGGGCCTGGGCTGCCCCTGCCCCGGCACTCCCTGTGCCAGAACGAGATCTTGGACTTGACCTACAGCCCTCCCAGCAACAGCATTCCTGATGTGATGTTGAACCCGGAGACCAGAGCGCTCTGCTTCTCCTCGGATCCCACCCTGCAGCCCCAGCAGCAGCAGCACAGATTGTCCTTTGGCTTTGGTCACGCTCCTGGCCTGGAGGGCAGCGCAGCCCCCGGCCCCTCGCTGCACGAGCCCCCTGCCCTGCCTCCCCCAGCCCCCCTGCAGCAGCCACAGGAGGATTTTCTCCAGCAAGACGGGAATATCAATTTTAGAGAGATCCTGGAGGACATGCTGAGGACGTTCAACGGGCCCTCCCAGGAGAACCTGCTCCCCCCGGAGCGCCAGAGCGTGATCCAGTTCAGTGGGCCCTTCCCGGACTTGAGTGCCAGCTGGGAATGCTGCCGTGGATCTGTGTCCTCTGGTGCAGAGGTGAGAGCTGAGGAGCCCTGACTTTTCTACTGGTTTGGACTGACCCTGCTCTGGTTTTGAGGGAAGAAAAAGCCTGTAGTTCCTTAAAGTGAATTTTATTTATATATAATATTCAGTCAGGCATGTACAGGTTTGTGTGGAACGTGCCCCGGGGGGAGCTGAGTGGGTCCCGCTGGGCCAAGGGGCTCTGCTGGGTCGAGTCCTGCTCACAGGTCAGTGTCCAAGTGGGATTGAGGGGAGACCCCTCCTCTGCCCACCCCCTGCAGACTACTGAGTGTCCGAACCTTCTCCAGCCCTCCAGCCCAGCAGGGCCACGGCCAGGCTCCAGAATGACCTGCTGACCACATGCTGGTCAGTTAGGGAAGGGTGAGAGCCCAGCCCCCAGCTTGGGCTGCCCCAGCCCTGCTGTGGACCCTGAGGCTGTGCTGGCAGGCTGGGATGAAGGGAAAGGGAATGTCCCAGAGGAGCTGGGAGATGCTGAGCTCAGGAGTTCTCTGGCAGGGCTGAGCAGGTGCAGTGAGAGAGACAAAACTGCCTGTGCTGCCCTTCCCAGGAAGCAACCTTGGGCTGCCTGAGCTCCGTGGGAGTGGCCAGAGCTGGCTGCACCCTCACGGTGACAGAGCTGGAGTCTGTCAGAGCTCAGCCACGCCAGGACCAGCAGGATTCCCCAGAGCAGAAGGGACACGTGTCCCCTGTCCTGCACTTTAACCTCACCGGGTCGCCGTGACCAGACGTGCTTTGGCCAGTTTCCTGCTGTCACATGTTGTCCCTTCACCTGGACATCCCACTGGTCCTGCCACTGTCCTTGGCTGGGCCATGGACCCCGGTCCAGGGGTCTGGCTTTGGGTCAGGGCAGCCCAGCGTGGGTGTGCAGTGTCATTGTCACTGCTCAGGGTGTGCAGTGTCACTGTCACCACCCGGGATTTGCAGTTTGGCTGCTCCTGCTGTACCCTTGGATACCAAAGAACAAAGGCTGCTTTGCAAAGCACTGCCCCACCCCCTGCTGCCTCCTCCCCAGGACAGAGGGCATCCAGGCCTTTCCTAAAAGTGGCACCGGGATCATTTCAGGGAAAGGCCTGGGACCAACCCTGCCTGACCTGGCCCTTCCTCGGAGAGCCCCTGGGGAAGGAGGTCCCCTGTGCCCTGACAGGTCAGTCTCGAGGGGGCCAGAGCTTCACAGTGCCTGGTGCTGTCACCTCCTCCGGGCAGACACTGTCCCCACCATGTCCCTCCAGGGCTCAGGAACTGGCCCAGTGCCCTGTTTAGTGTTGGGAATTGCTCCGGCTGTGGCAGGAGCTGACCCCTGACACACCGAGGTCACAGACCTGCCCTGGTGCCACACAAGTGGGCTCAGTTTGAGGCTACTCTGGTCCCTGAATTTCGTTTTGGGGGCCTGTCCTTACCCCCTCTCCCCAGCTGGCACCGGCCTCTGAGCACCAGGCCCGGCTCAATCCCTGTGGTCGGGGGGCACATTTCACCTCTTTACCTCAAAGTGATCACCAAAGATGGGGGAGCTCCCTGTGCCTCCTCCCAAAGCCTTGCTGCTGCCCCGGGGGCTCCTGCTCTCCTCCAGCTCTGCTCCTCTCGACCCCAGCAGCCTCCCTCGGGCTCAGGCAGAGCCAGGCTCCCCCCTCTCCACACCCTCCCCTATTTAAAGCACTGCTCGCTTGGGGCTGAATTCTCAGCAATGAGGGTAAAGGACGCCGGGAAAACCCAGCTCAAAGAGGTTTAAACTCAGGAATAGCGAGGGGGAATTCCCTGCTGGGCACCCTCTGCTGTCACCGGAGCCTTACCTGGTGGCTTTGACCTTAACTTTAAAATATATGCAATCCTTCCTCCCTGGCCTCTGGAAAGACAGAGAGCACCTTCAAGGAATCCCTTCTCTGCCCCAATCCCATGTTTTGTCAGGGTTAATAATATGTAATGTTATCTTTTAACTAAATTATTCTGCAGTTGTCCTACTGATTGTATTTTTAATGAGTCCCTGTTTTCTTCCCTGACACCTTTGTGTTGGCACTTTTTAATCCGCTTGTCGTTTGCCTTTTGTTTCTATGTATATTTATAATTAAGTTGTACATATGTAAAGAGATTTTTTTTAGACTATGTGCCTTGGACTAATATTTCCTGAATTTTCTACTTGCCTCAGAAGGATAATTTTTCATTCTGCTCAGTAAAAATGGAACAGAAGCCACACGTGAGATTTCTGTAACTCCCAGCTCTGTCTCTCTCTGTTGGTCTGTCCAACCTGCCCCAGGAGCCCAGCTAGGACTTGGACCAGGAATCCCTGGGCCAGCATCCTGCTGGCAGCTGGACTTTTTATCTCCTGTGTCACCAACTCAGCGGCATTGAGGGCTGTTGTCCCAAGCCTCCCCCTCTCCCTGGGAGAAGCCACGGCTCGTGCAGAGGAGGATCCCGGCTGGATCCAGCCTGGGCACCGACCTTGGATGAGGCAGCTCCCTCGTGGCTTGGCTGGAAAAACACAGATAAAAGAGCCTCTGTTCCAGCGTGTTCCCCCAGCAGGAGCTGCCACAGCTCTGGGACATCTCATCCAGGCACTGCTGGCCTTGTTACCCCATGGGAGGTGGGATGGGGTGACACCCACTGAGGGATCCCTAAACGAGAGCGGGATCCTCCCGGCATCCCTGATGTGCCAGGCTGGAGGCTCAGCAGGGGTGTCAGACTTGGGGGACCCCAGCAAAGATCCCGGGATTCTTCCTGAGGACAGACTCCCTGAGGGGGCTGCAGATGTGAAGGGGAGACCCAGCACTTCCCAGGCCCTGGGAAGAGGTGCAGCAGCATTCCGGCATGGCAGAACCTGAGCTGTCCCTGCCCAGGATGGGACATCAGCCCCCAGGGGCTTGGCTGGGCACGGCTCTGCCTTCACAATCACCAGGACGCTGCCCCGAGGAGGAGGAGGGTGATCCTGCTCGCTGTGGTCAGACACATCCCTAGCTGCAGGGGATATTTTGCTGTGTCCCAGCATGCCTGGGTTCTGTTTTGCAGGAATTTTTCCTGGCCAGGGCTTGCACCACTGCTGGACCCATCCCCTCTGCTGCCCTGCCCAGAGCATTCCTGGGGACAGGAGGGATCCCAGAAGGGGAAGGAGGGATCCCAGAAGGGTACAAACACCCTCCCCTGCTCTGCCTTTTCCCAGGGAGCCCCTTGGGAGCACGGATCATGCTGGATTTGCACTTCCTCCTCAGCACTGAGGATTATCCCTGCTTGGCTCAAGGGTTGCGTAAGGTCTTGGCTTCCAAGCAAACTCCAGGTTCTCAGCAGGAGCAGCGCAGCAGCCCCCACCCCTCCCTGCTCCATCCCAAAAGCGACACAGCAGCTCCTTCCTAACGTCTTTATTGCAAGGGGACTCCTTGTTACTGTGAGGGGGCTCCAGCTGCTCCTGCCCGCGGCAGCCGCGGCCTCCGGAGCCTCTGTCCAGCAGATGCACGCTGTGGGTCAGGGCTGCCCCACCAGGAGCTGGATTGGAGGCAGCCCGTCATGGGGCTGGAGGAGGCTCCACAGGCAGTGGCGTCAGGACAGGCAGGGGTACAACGGAGCAGAGCTACAGGTAGTTAGGCAGGTCCTTCTCGATCACCTGCGGGCAAGAGGGGAGCGTTGTACCCCGAGAACATCCCCGGCCTGCCCCTCCTCCCCAGCAGCAGCACTTACATAGGGATCTTCCATCGGGCTGTACCTCTTCACCACTTGGCCTTCCCGGTTAATGAGGAACTGTGGGAATGAAGCAACCCCTGGTGAGCGAGTCCAGGGCTGCCAGGGAGCTGTTGGGGGTGTGGCAGCTGTAGCCCCCACAGACTCGCTTTCCCCTCAGCTGTGCTCTGGGGCAGGGCAAGGGTTCCCAAGGGTCTCTAGGCACAGGAACCCCTCGGGATGCTCCTGCCCTGACATAGAGCAGAGCCCAGTGTGAGGCTCCCTCCTCCCCCAGCTCCCCAGAGGGAGGTGCAGCCCAGAGGAGGCAACTGTGTCCTACCTTGGTGAAGTTCCATTTTATTGCACTAGGAGAGAAAAAACAGGAGTGAGTTTCAGGCAGAAAAGCCCACCCTCAGGCTACTCACGCCCAGCCAGGCCCTGAGCCAAGCCCTCCCTGCCGGCTGCAGGGCTGGGGGTCCCCGGGGCTCCCCCTCCCACACTTACTTGCCCAGGGTGCCTCTCCCTTTGGGCTGCTCCTTCATCCACTTCCAGAGGGGGTGAGCATCCTCCCCGTTGACATCGATCTTGCTGTACATGTCGAACTTCACCCCGTAGTTCTCAGCAAATGCCTTGATCTGAGCGTTGTCCCCGGGCTCCTGAGGGGCCACACCGGGACCGTGAGGGTCCCCGGGCTATCCTGACGTTGCCGGGGAGCCCTCGCCACCACCCCACGTACCTGCTTCCCAAACTGGTTGCAGGGAAAGCCCAGGATGCGTAAACCCCTCTCAGCGTATCGGGCGTGCATGTCGACAAGCTGAGTGTAGTTTACCGCGGTTTTCCCTCATTTGGAGGCTACGTTGGTGATGATACAGACGTCGCCCCTGCAGAGAGGGTGAATGAGTTGCCCTTCTCCCTCACCCACCGGGGCGAGGCCGGCGGGTTACGCAAGAACCACTGCGGCTCAACCTCGCCCGGCGCCGCGTTCCGCCACCCCCGGCCCCTCCGTCCTACCGGTACTTCTCCAGGGACACGTCGTTGCCATCGATGTCGAGGGCGTGAAAGTCGTAGATGGCCCTGGCCGAGCGCCAGTCGTCCGCCTGGGCACACTGCGAGGCGGGCACATCAGCGGCGAGCCCCGCACCGGCCCCGCACCGGCCCCGCCACCTCCGGCCCCGGTGGGGCCCTGGGGAGCCTCTCCGCGCCCCCGCCCCGCCCCGCCCGGCCGGGCCAGGCCAGGCCCGAGCCCCCGCCACCCACCCTGGGCGCCCCGCGGGAGAGACCCGGGGCCAGCCGCAGGCCGAGCCCCCGCTGTGCGGAGCGGTCCCGGAGCGGAGCGGGCCGGGTCGCGGTCCCCGAGCGGCCCCGCACTCACCATGCTCCGCACCGCGCTCCGCCTTGGTCCCGGTCGCGCTGCCCGCGCCACCGCCCGCCCGCACCGCAGCGCGCCCCGCACCCCGCTGGCCCAGCCCATGGCGTGAAAACCCCGCCCCTTTCCGCCTGATCGACCAATCAGAGCGCAGAGAGGCGGCCTCGGCGGGATGATGGATGGAAAGCTGACCAATAGAAAAGCAGGACGGGCGGGGTGGCCGCGGGGATGTTTATCGGGAGAAACCACGAGGGCGGGGAGCAAGGACGGACCAAAGGGCGGGATGTGGAATCAGGTGCTGCGGGCAGGAGTTTCCAGGCGGCGATTCCCTCCCGGCTGGCCGCAGCAACCCAGACACCCACTCCGGCGGCAGCAGAGAGACGTCCGTTCCCTCCGCAGCCAGCGGCGGCGGCAGCTCGCAGCGGACTACACCTCCCAGGAGGCGCCGCGGCTGAGGCCCCCGTGTGCGCGGCGGCGCCGCCTGTGTGTGCGCGTGGGGCAGGCGGCAGCGCGGGCAGCCCGCGGGGGCCTCAGCGGGAAGCATGGACGACGAGGAGGAGACGTACCGGCTGTGGAAGATCCGCAAGACCATCATGCAGGTCCGGGGGAACCGAGGCACCGGGAGGGCCGAGCCTGGCGCGGGGGGAGCCCCGGAGGCGGTGCGGGGCCGCGGGGCGGGGGTGGGGGCCGCCTAGGCCGGTGCGCCCGCCCGTGCCCGGTGAGGACGCGTTCCTGAGCCCGGTGCTGCTCCCGCAGCTCTGCCACGACCGCGGGTACCTGGTGACCCAGGACGAGCTGGACCAGACGCTGGAGGAGTTCAAGGCGCAGTTCGGGGACAAGCCCAGCGAGGGCCGCCCCCGTCGCACCGACCTGACCGTGCTGGTGGCTCACAACGATGATCCCACCGATCAGATGTTCGTGTTCTTCCCCGGTGAGCAGCGCCGGCCCGGGCGGGGTTCACAGCGTGCGGAGGCTCTGGGGACCCCCGGGTCTGGCTGAGCCCTCAAGGAGGGGTTCAGAGCACAGGGGGATTTTTCGGGACCCCCGGGTCTGGCTGAGCCCTCGGGGAGGGGGGGCAGAGCGCGGGGGGCTCTCGGTGATCCCGGGTCTGGCTCTTTCCCAGAGGAGCCCAAAGTGGGCATCAAAACGATCAAGATGTACTGCCAGCGCATGCAGGAGGAGAACATCACCCGGGCCCTGATCGTGGTGCAGCAGGGAATGACCCCCTCGGCCAAGCAGGTGTGTGGGGACAGGGTCGTGTCCCACTCCGGGGCTCCTGAGGGGCCATGAACGTTTTTCCTCTCTGTTTCTCAGCGTTGCTGTGGGTAAATAAAAGCCCTGAATTCCCCTCCAGGTAAAAGCTTTTGCTGGAGAATGCTGTTCCTTAGCACAGGCTCTTGTATAGCACCCAGGTGTGTTTAACCAGAGCAGCTGGTCCTGGTGGCAGTGGCACAGCTGAGGGCCCATGAGCAGATGGGAGGTGGAGGAGGGAAAAAGGGATGTTTCCCTGTTCCAGGAGATCCCTGTGCTCCTTCCCAGCCTGGCTGTGTCCGTGTGAGCACATGGTGTCCCCAGGTCCTCACTGAGGAGCAGCTCTGAGCCAGGGCTGTCCCAGCCACCTCTGACGGGCCTTTCCCTTCCAGTCCTTGGTTGACATGGCTCCCAAATACATCCTGGAGCAGTTCCTGCAGCAGGAGCTTCTCATCAACATCACGGAGCATGAGGTGAGCAGGGGCAGGATGGACCCTCCCTTGTGCTGGCTGCGTTCCTGCTGCTCCCAGAGTCCTTCTCCTGGATCTCTGGCTGGGCTGAGGGACACAGTTGTCCTTTCCCCCTCCCAAACGTTGTCTGCAGTTGCTGCCTCATTTCAGCCTCTCCTCTGTTTACAGCTGGTGCCAGAGCACGTGGTCATGACAAAGGAGGAAGTAACAGAGCTGCTGGCTCGATAGTATCCTTTGAGTGTCCCTTTGAGTGTCCCTTTGGTTGCCTTTGTGTCTGTCCCTTCCTCCTGCTCAGGTGTGATGAAATTTGGGCTGAAAACACCCCCTCCTGCCAGGGTTCATTTCTCTGTTTCGTGAGCTGCCAACAGCCCATGGCATGTCCAGAGCTTCTCCTTGACTCCCAGCACAGCAAACTCAGGGAGAACCAGCTCCCCAGGATCCAGGCCGGGGACCCCGTGGCCCGGTACTTTGGGATAAAGCGTGGCCAGGTGAGAGGAGCTGGCTGATGCAGCAGCTCCCTGTGGCAGGGCAGGGAGGGGATGATCCTTGAGGGCATTTTGGAGCTCTTGGAGCAGGAAAAGTGTCTCCTCCTCCTCCTGAGCTCTGTGTCTGCCTTGCAGGTAGTGAAGATCATCAGGCCCAGTGAGACGGCGGGCAGGTACATCACCTACAGGCTGGTGCAGTGACACAGTGGGTAAGGATGAGGGGATCCCCCTGCCTGGGGGGGCTCTGGGCAGTGCCAGGGGATGTTCCAAGGTCACTGAAGCAGCTGCTTCCAGGGAAATGTCTCAGAGTTTGAAATGGCTCATGAAGGGACCTGTTGGAGAGAGCAGGGTGAGGCTCCCCTGTCACCTGTCCCTCTGCTCAGGCCGTGCCCTTTGGGATTTGGGGTGTTCAGAGAGACCTGCAGCGGGGTCAGCTCAGGGGGCAGGAGGTGATTCCCATTCCTCCTTCTCTTCCAGGTGTGAGGAGCTGGAGACTCCCACCAGCAGTTCACAGGCACTCAGAGATTCCTGCCCTTCGGAGATGGCCAAGGAAATCCTCTTCCCACGTTGCCTCTCTGCAGCCCCGTTGCTGGGCTCATTCCCTGTCTTCCAGCTTGGACTTTGTGGTAACCCCTCAGTCCCATCCAGGACTCAGTCACAGAGAGCTGAAGTGATGGCAGGAAATGAGTGGGAAAGGCCTTTGCTTCCCTGTTCTATGGGCTCTGGTTTGAAATAAAGGTTTGTCCCCTCAGTGCTGTGGCGTTGCTCAGCCTCTCCCTGTGGCAAAGCTTCGAGACTCTCCAAGTTCCCATATTTTTCATTAGGCTGGGAATCTCTTCCTGCCGGGGCTCTGCATCGTGGCTGAGCCCTGCAGAGCCTTCACCAGCTGCCCTGGGCAGTTTGGATGCTGCAGCTCAGACTTAACCTCATTCCTTCCCTGATCTCCTGCCCTCTGTGCCCTGGTTTGGGACTCTGGTGTTCGGACACTGCGACAGAGTTGCTCATCACCCCCAGTCACGCTCATTTTAATTTATCCCAGGACTCTGGGGGGGCTTTTAAACTTCACTTTTCCTGCCAGAAACACTTGGACTTGGATGTTTCCTGCAGCTGGGGGAGCCTGGAAGCCCCAGATCCCCAGGACAAATGTGGGTCAGAACACACTGGTTTTATTGGTTTTTCAGAAGCTTGTCAATGTGAACACAGCAAGACACAAGGCAGCGCCGTGCAGCAGCTCAGGCCTGTCAGGACAAACACAGAATCGATACAACCACGACGGAGCTGCTGCCGAAGGAAGCTCAAGCACAGCTTTAGCCCCTTCTCTCGCTCGCACTCGCCCTCATCATCCTCACCCACCCTCACACGCACGCGGTACCGCCGTGGCAGCAGCAGTGCCACATCCTCCTGCTGCCCTGGAAAAATCCAGCTATCCTGTGGAAGAGCTGGCCGGGGCAGAACAGCTCCTGGGGGTCTCCAGCTCTTCCCTGGCTCAGTTCCAAACTCATGAGTTAACCTGGGTTCATGTACCTTTGCTGAGATGGGTTCTCCATCGACTTCAGAGGGCTCAAACCTCCCGTCCATTGCCTGCTTCTGCAGTACCAAGGTGTCGGAGACCCCCCCAACACCACCTGGTCTGTCTCCCACAAGCAGGAGAACGAAGGAGAAGGCTCTCAGCTCATTCCAAGCTAAAACTCTACTTGTTTCTCTGTGCCTCAGTGCAGGAAAGTCTCACAGCTTTAAAAAAAACGAAACCACTTTCGCTTTAGTCTCTTAGCCAGCAGAGGTAGTGGAGTCTTGTTGAAGGGTTGATTCATGTCTTTACAGAAAAGGAAGCTCAAGGTTATACTGGCTGGGGCTGGATCCAGGCTGGGGTAGCCCTGAGGAGGAGGAAGAGGCACTTCCTCATGGGGCCCTGCTCCTTGCCCAGCTCCAAGAGCAGAGGGGTTAGTCCTGGACTTGCAGCGCAGCTTTTTGGAGATTAAATGACTGTACAACCAAACCCTGAGAGCTCAGCAGGGCTCAAGACTCTGGAGCCAGGCAAATCTGCCCTGAGGCTGCCCACAGCCTGTGGCTGCTCCTTGCATGGCTCTTGCCAAGGAGGGAAATGCCCATCCATCAATGTCTGTCAATTCAAATGCCCATCAATCCAAGCAGCAATGCAGATACCATCAGCTGGGCCAGGACCACGCAGTGCTGAGGTTTTGGGGCAGGAAAGTTTAGTTCAGTCAGGTGTCAGTGAGGCACATCCCCTGAGAGCCTGGCAGACAACACAGCACCAAAGCCAAGCCTGACTCGGGGTGAGATGGTGCAGGGGCTCCATCCCAACCCCAGCGCTGCTCCGGCCGTGTCCCTGTCCCAGGGGGCTGCCTCCAGGTCTGTCTGTCCCCGTGGTGCCATTCTCCTGCCCATCTTGAGTCATTGTCCCTATATCACCCTGGCAGCCTTGGCTCCCTTCCAGCCTCAGCCATCGAGGATGACCAGGTCCTTCGACTCATCCAACCTCGATCTCACAGCACAGGTGTGGGATTCAGGGATTCAGGAGCTCAGAAAAAATAAAACACCTGGCACAGGCACAGCACAGCCCTGAGTTCCCTCTAAGTCCTGAACAAGAGGAGGGTCTGCCTAGCTGCAGCTGCCTCCCAGGGAAGGTCCTTGATGGCCCCAGCTGAGCCAGGGGTCCTGGCAGGCTGTGACCCCATTTCCCAGCCGGGCACCAAGGGAGTCGGGGGTTTTGTGTGAAAGCTCCAGCCAGGAATCAGCCAGGACTCGCCTGCAGCTGACACACCAAACCCCCCTGGGCTCCCACATCCCTCCTACCCCTCCACATTCCAGTGTCCTGGGCAGCCTCTGGGATTTACCCCTTTGTCCATCCCAGTGTCCGTGGTGGTCCTGTCCGGTGGCTTAGATGAACCGGGGTTGCAGCTCATGGCTGCCGTGGCCCCGAGGGGTGCCAGGCTGGTTTGTGGCATCCTTGGGGGTGGCAGGGCTGCGGCTCTCAGGGGCTTCCTCTGTGTCACTCTGCTCGTCCCCAGGGCTGCAGCAGCGGGGAGCGGAGCCCTCCGTGTCCGACTGGCCCACGCTGCAGCTCCGGCTCCACGGCCCCTCGCTCCCCTCGTCGCAGAAATGAACCTCCTCCGTGCTGGTCTCACTCCCCTGCTTGGTCAGGTGTGTCTGTGGCTCCCCACTGTCCTCCAGCTCCGAGTCGGAGTCCACGGAGCGGTCGCCGGACTCTGTGGGACAGAGGAGTTCTGTGCCACCCTCCAGCCCAGCACTGCAGTGTCAGCAGCAAACCTGTGGCCCCCGGGGCAGGGGAAGGGTCTGCGTGCCCCCCATGCCTCCCATGGGACCTGCGCCCGCCAGGAACCCCCAGTGCCTCTCACTGACCTGCGAGTGAGTCAGCACTGAAAGCCAAATTCCCCTTCTCCGAAGGCAGCTCCAGGTAGGGGCTGGTGCCAAGAGGAGCCGCGGGCTGGGAGCCTGCGTGGGCCTGGGAGGGAACAGGGACGGTGGTGAGGGCACGGAGGAGAGTTCTCATTCCCTGGGAGCTGACTCCACAGAAAGTTCATGGAGCATCCCCTCAGAGTCCCTCCCTTCCCTGGAGACTCCTACCTGCTCAGTACCACTGGCCACCTCCTCCGTGGCACCTGAGCCGCGTCTGCCCGGCTCGGCTGGTGCTGCCACGTCCTTGTGCTCGAAGATGGTGGGGTAGAAGATGATGAGTGCCTCGATGATGCGAGCTTGGTGGGGATAATCCACCAGCGAGGACAAGGAAATCGTGGCATCCGTGGGCCTGGGGCGCATCAGCGTTGGCCCAAAGACGATGCCCAGGTTGCCGGAGGTCATCTTGTTGTCCTGTTCCACTTCCATGATCCTGGGTGGGAGGTGGAGGAACCGCTCGTGAGAGCAAGGAGGGAGAGGGGTGGATGGGCAGGGCTGGGGGAGATGCTGGGCTGGAGCACCTGAGCCTCAGGAGGGGGAGAGAAGCAGCTGCAACCATGGGCCTGACTCCAGTGAAGAGGCTGCGCTCACCTCCCCACCCCAGGGGAGAAAGGGAAGGTGCCCAGCAGCCACACAAGCTCTGGCTATGCCCCTCTCACCTCCTCAGGTGCTGCAGGAGGTACTGGAGCGTGGCCATGTTCTCGCTGGGGAGCTCCTTCAGCAGCTCCCTCAGCTTCAACACCAGGGTCAGCACCACCTGGTCAGTGTCGGCTCCTCTGTCCACCAGCTCGGGGCCGCCCTTCCCGCTCCGGCCCTTGACCTCGCCACCCTGCAGGCTCTCCTTGGCCAGCCCCATCAGCTCATTGTACAGCCGGAAGGGCATGAGGGGCTCTGGCAGCTGCAGGGAGAGAAGAAGAGAAGAGAAAAGAGAAGAGAAGAGAAAAGAGAAGAGAAGAGA
>NW_024582009.1:0-15887 GCF_017639235.1 Corvus kubaryi
GTGTGACACCCTCAGCAGCATGTCACCTTCATCAGTGTCACCCTCAGCAGTGTGTGACACCTTCAGCTGTGTGTGTGACACCCTCAGCAGCATGTCACCTTCATCACTGTCACCCTCAGCAGTGTGTGACACCCTCAGCCCCCAGCTCAGCTGTCCGTGTCAGTTCCTCCCGTGTGTGACTCTGGTCTCCTCCCGCAGTACGGGGCCAAAGCCCTGGACAGGGTCCTGTCCACGATCCTCAGCCACACGGAGAACAGGGTTCCTGTGCCCAGGAGCTATGAGAGAGGGGAGGATGCCTTTTTCCGTGGTAAGAACATTACCAGTGGTAAGAACATTACCAGCTCCAGGGTTTCTGCTGGGTGGGTTGGTCTCAGGTTTGGGATGCTGGAAGAACCGAGCAGGAGGTCAGAGGGAGAAAACAGAGAGGGGAAAGTGCCACTGGCTTACGCTGCCAGGTCACCCTGCCAGGCATGGGGAGGAGCTGAGTTCTTGGAGGGGAAGCAGTCCTGCAGTAATGCTGATGGGAGGCTTAGCCCCAAAATGCAAAAGATGTCTTCTGCCATTCCAGAAATGAAGCAAGGGCTCATCTCGGTGGGGATCTGCTGCAGCCAGATGAAGTACGGCACAGTCTCTGTGGAGAAGGGTACGTGTGGAGCTGCTCCTGCCCCAGGCAGGGGACAGATGGAAGAGACAGGGGTGTCCTGGCTCACCCAACCTCACGGAGTTTGCTGGGTGCCTGGGCAGGATGTTTGCCTTGAGGGGAAGGTGCTGTGGGAACAGCCTGTGCTGCAGATCCCGTGGCCCCACAGGAACAGCCCTTGGACTGGGCTGCTGTCAGAAGGGACATGGTGGGGCTGCTTGTGGGGCTCTTTGGGAGGGGGCTGGTGGGTTCCATGTCCAGCTGTGCCATGTTCCCTGACCCACTGTGCTCTTGCAGACTGCTCCATCACCAAATTCCTGAACCGCATCCTGGGCCTGGAGGTGGACAAGCAGAACATGCTCTTCCAGTATTTTTCTGACACTTTTGACTACCTGATTGAGAAGGACAAGAAGGAGGGCAAATACGACATGGGCATCCTTGGTATGGAGAAGGAGGGGTGGCCACAGCTCTGCCTCCTGCACCCCTGGGGTTCCTGTTCCTCCCAGTGCAGTGTCCCCACCCAGCACAGATCCTGAGACCCAAGGAGGTGTTTTTGGGAGGATGTTCCTTACAACAGACTTTTCTCTTTCCACAGATTTAGCCCCAGGAGTGGATGAGATCTACGAGGAGAGCAAGGAGGTTTTCCTGACCCCAGGGCACCCGCAGGACGGGCAGGTCGTGTTCTACAAGGTGGGCACCTGTCTCTGCCTGGTTCTAGGCTGTGCTGAGGGGGAATTTGTGAGGCAGACACCGAGGCACTCATCCTGCCCCTGGAGTTACAAATCGCTCTGTGTGTCCCTGTTCAGATCAGCGTTGACAGAGGCTTAAAGTGGGAGGAAGCCTATGAGAAGTCGCTCAAACTGACAGGAGCCTTTGATGGATTCTACCTCTCCTACAAGGTACGTCCCTGGGCTCTGCCAGGGTAGCACCTCAGCTCAGGGGTGATTCCAGCAGGAAATCTGCCATGGTTGTATGAGTGAAATGCCTCCAAGGACCTCCATCCTTGAAGGAAGGGGTTAGTTTAGAGAAATCTGGGGAGGGAGGCTGTGCCTGTGACCATCAGCTGTACCCCTCAGGTGCGAGGCAGCAAATACACCTGTCTGCTGGCAGAGCAGAGCCGTGGGAAGAACTTCATCCTCTACAAGCCAAATATTGGGAAGCAAAGCCAGCCTGAGAGCCTGGACAGTCTGCAGAAGAAATACCGGCAGGTAGGTGGGACCTGCACCCCCCAGTATGGGGGCTGGGGGAGGTTGGAAGGGCATTCACTGTCACCCTGTCACAGCTCCTCATGGCTCTGCTGTAGATGGGCAGGGATGGTGGTAGCACCAGGTGTCCTGACTCCCACCCCTGGATTTCACATTTTCTGCGTCCTGGACAGTGGAAAATTCCTAATGTTGAGTGTTGTGCTGCAGGTGCTGCCCGAGGAAGCCAAGGAGCACTGGGAGAGCAGCTACCACTTCTCCTTGAAGAACTGTAACCACGCCGTGTGGTAAGGCAGCTGCAGCCCCAGCCTGCCACACAATCCCAGGATGGTTTGGGTTGGAAGGGACCCTAGATGAAGCCCATCCAGCTCCATGGCAGGGATGTGCAGGGACACCTTCCATTAGGCCAGGTTGCTCCATTCAGCCTGGTGTTGAACACTTCCAGGGATGAGGCAGTCACAGCTTCTCTGGACAACCTGTGCCAGGCCCTCCCCACCTTCACAGGGAGGAATTCCTTCCCAATATCCAATTTAAATCTTCCCTCTTTCAGCTTAAAGCCATTAAGCCACATCCTCCCTCCCCAGGCACAGCCCAGACCCCAGGGATCCCTGCCTGTGACAGTGGGGGAGGCTGTGGGGAAGTGGATCCTACACAGCTCCAGGAACCTGTGCTAATTGCCAAGGTTTTCTCCCATGGTCCCCACAGGAACAAGAGCTGCAAGCTGATCCAGGAGGGGAAGGAATGCTTCCAGGGCATGCGCCTGAGGCACTATTACATGCTGTGCGGGGCCCTGCTGCGCGTGTGGAGCAGGATCGCCAGCGTCATGGCAGACATCACCAGCAGCAGCTACCTG
Source organism: Corvus kubaryi (assembly GCF_017639235.1). Lineage (NCBI taxonomy): Eukaryota > Metazoa > Chordata > Aves > Passeriformes > Corvidae > Corvus > Corvus kubaryi. Next base: position 2,696 of record NW_024582009.1, read on the forward strand.
CAGATCGTCCGCCTTAAAACCAAGGAGAAGAAGAAACAAGTCGGTGGGTGAAGTGCTGGGAAGGGAAAGGGGGGCAGGAGGAAGGGGTCCAGCTGCCCAGCATCAAGATTCCCTTCCTGAAAGGGATGTGTTCCAGCCTGGAAGCACCCACTGCTGAGGTGACCCCGTGGGAAGGAGGGGAGCTTGTGGTGGGGCAGAGGGGGTGAGCCAGGCCCATCATCCTCCTGAACACCCCCAGTGCTGCTGCCCTTCCCTCTGTCCCCACAGTGCCCCCCCTCCAGAGTGCTGTGGGGATGTTATGAATGGAGAGGGGAGAGCTTAGGCAAGTCCCTGCCTTTGACAGGCTTCTGGCAGTAGCCAGCAGCTTTATTGAGGCGGCCAGCACCCCAAAACCCGCTCTCACTCACACGTTCTTAATAATGACCAATCAGGCCATTAATTATTTATTTGAATAGGCCAAGGAGAACAGACATAAGACTTAAACAGATTTACTTACTACACAGGATAAGCAGAGGAAACACTACTAGTGAAGATAAAGGTGCCTATGTTACAGCTAGCAAAGAAATAGTGTAAATTAGGAGTCAGTGTCACTTACCAATGAATGATAGCAGTGTGCAGAGAATCTCCTTAATTTCTCTCAATCCTCTGGGGAAGTAACTCGATGCCAATGTCTTGGTCATTGAGGAGAACTCTTCACACACTCAGTGTATAAGAGATTTCTGATTTCATGAAAATCATAGTGGTCTTTTATAGTTGTAAAAATGCTTGTGTTCTGCAGTCACTAATTTTCCTTTCTCACACCAAGATAAAAGGCTTATTGCTGGCTAAGGGGGTTTTCAACTGAGATAATTCATCACATGACAAATCATTCCAGTCTGACTTAGCCACATGTGACAGGGAGATAGTTTTGCTGTATCGCGGTGAAAGGTCCTGCTACAGGGAACTGATGTGTGTTCCTCCCCCAGGGATAAAGATCCCCGAGAGCTGCGTCCACAGGGTGCGGGAGGAGCTGAAGCAGATGGACGAAAATGTGAAGAGGAAGCACAGCCGGCTGCTCCAGGCCCAGGAGCAGAGCTCACCCTTCTCCCTGCCACTGCACATCCTGCCAGGGCCTGGGCTGCCCCTGCCCCGGCACTCCCTGTGCCAGAACGAGATCTTGGACTTGACCTACAGCCCTCCCAGCAACAGCATTCCTGATGTGATGTTGAACCCGGAGACCAGAGCGCTCTGCTTCTCCTCGGATCCCACCCTGCAGCCCCAGCAGCAGCAGCACAGATTGTCCTTTGGCTTTGGCCACGCTCCTGGCCTGGAGGGCAGCGCAGCCCCCGGCCCCTCGCTGCACGAGCCCCCTGCCCTGCCTCCCCCAGCCCCCCTGCAGCAGCCACAGGAGGATTTTCTCCAGCAAGACGGGAATATCAATTTTAGAGAGATCCTGGAGGACATGCTGAGGACGTTCAACGGGCCCTCCCAGGAGAACCTGCTCCCCCCGGAGCGCCAGAGCGTGATCCAGTTCAGTGGGCCCTTCCCGGACTTGAGTGCCAGCTGGGAATGCTGCCGTGGATCTGTGTCCTCTGGTGCAGAGGTGAGAGCTGAGGAGCCCTGACTTTTCTACTGGTTTGGACTGACCCTGCTCTGGTTTTGAGGGAAGAAAAAGCCTGTAGTTCCTTAAAGTGAATTTTATTTATATATAATATTCAGTCAGGCATGTACAGGTTTGTGTGGAACGTGCCCCGGGGGGAGCTGAGTGGGTCCCGCTGGGCCAAGGGGCTCTGCTGGGTCGAGTCCTGCTCACAGGTCAGTGTCCAAGTGGGATTGAGGGGAGACCCCTCCTCTGCCCACCCCCTGCAGACTACTGAGTGTCCGAACCTTCTCCAGCCCTCCAGCCCAGCAGGGCCACGGCCAGGCTCCAGAATGACCTGCTGACCACATGCTGGTCAGTTAGGGAAGGGTGAGAGCCCAGCCCCCAGCTTGGGCTGCCCCAGCCCTGCTGTGGACCCTGAGGCTGTGCTGGCAGGCTGGGATGAAGGGAAAGGGAATGTCCCAGAGGAGCTGGGAGATGCTGAGCTCAGGAGTTCTCTGGCAGGGCTGAGCAGGTGCAGTGAGAGAGACAAAACTGCCTGTGCTGCCCTTCCCAGGAAGCAACCTTGGGCTGCCTGAGCTCCGTGGGAGTGGCCAGAGCTGGCTGCACCCTCACGGTGACAGAGCTGGAGTCTGTCAGAGCTCAGCCACGCCAGGACCAGCAGGATTCCCCAGAGCAGAAGGGACACGTGTCCCCTGTCCTGCACTTTAACCTCACCGGGTCGCCGTGACCAGACGTGCTTTGGCCAGTTTCCTGCTGTCACATGTTGTCCCTTCACTTGGACATCCCACTGGTCCTGCCACTGTCCTTGGCTGGGCCATGGACCCCGGTCCAGGGGTCTGGCTTTGGGTCAGGGCAGCCCAGCGTGGGTGTGCAGTGTCATTGTCACTGCTCAGGGTGTGCAGTGTCACTGTCACCACCCGGGATTTGCAGTTTGGCTGCTCCTGCTGTACCCTTGGATACCAAAGAACAAAGGCTGCTTTGCAAAGCACTGCCCCACCCCCTGCTGCCTCCTCCCCAGGACAGAGGGCATCCAGGCCTTTCCTAAAAGTGGCACCGGGATCATTTCAGGGAAAGGCCTGGGACCAACCCTGCCTGACCTGGCCCTTCCTCGGAGAGCCCCTGGGGAAGGAGGTCCCCTGTGCCCTGACAGGTCAGTCTCGAGGGGGCCAGAGCTTCACAGTGCCTGGTGCTGTCACCTCCTCCGGGCAGACACTGTCCCCACCATGTCCCTCCAGGGCTCAGGAACTGGCCCAGTGCCCTGTTTAGTGTTGGGAATTGCTCCGGCTGTGGCAGGAGCTGACCCCTGACACACCGAGGTCACAGACCTGCCCTGGTGCCACACAAGTGGGCTCAGTTTGAGGCTACTCTGGTCCCTGAATTTCGTTTTGGGGGCCTGTCCTTACCCCCTCTCCCCAGCTGGCACCGGCCTCTGAGCACCAGGCCCGGCTCAATCCCTGTGGTCGGGGGGCACATTTCACCTCTTTACCTCAAAGTGATCACCAAAGATGGGGGAGCTCCCTGTGCCTCCTCCCAAAGCCTTGCTGCTGCCCCGGGGGCTCCTGCTCTCCTCCAGCTCTGCTCCTCTCGACCCCAGCAGCCTCCCTCGGGCTCAGGCAGAGCCAGGCTCCCCCCTCTCCACACCCTCCCCTATTTAAAGCACTGCTCGCTTGGGGCTGAATTCTCAGCAATGAGGGTAAAGGACGCCGGGAAAACCCAGCTCAAAGAGGTTTAAACTCAGGAATAGCGAGGGGGAATTCCCTGCTGGGCACCCTCTGCTGTCACCGGAGCCTTACCTGGTGGCTTTGACCTTAACTTTAAAATATATGCAATCCTTCCTCCCTGGCCTCTGGAAAGACAGAGAGCACCTTCAAGGAATCCCTTCTCTGCCCCAATCCCATGTTTTGTCAGGGTTAATAATATGTAATGTTATCTTTTAACTAAATTATTCTGCAGTTGTCCTACTGATTGTATTTTTAATGAGTCCCTGTTTTCTTCCCTGACACCTTTGTGTTGGCACTTTTTAATCCGCTTGTCGTTTGCCTTTTGTTTCTATGTATATTTATAATTAAGTTGTACATATGTAAAGAGATTTTTTTTAGACTATGTGCCTTGGACTAATATTTCCTGAATTTTCTACTTGCCTCAGAAGGATAATTTTTCATTCTGCTCAGTAAAAATGGAACAGAAGCCACACGTGAGATTTCTGTAACTCCCAGCTCTGTCTCTCTCTGTTGGTCTGTCCAACCTGCCCCAGGAGCCCAGCTAGGACTTGGACCAGGAATCCCTGGGCCAGCATCCTGCTGGCAGCTGGACTTTTTATCTCCTGTGTCACCAACTCAGCGGCATTGAGGGCTGTTGTCCCAAGCCTCCCCCTCTCCCTGGGAGAAGCCACGGCTCGTGCAGAGGAGGATCCCGGCTGGATCCAGCCTGGGCACCGACCTTGGATGAGGCAGCTCCCTCGTGGCTTGGCTGGAAAAACACAGATAAAAGAGCCTCTGTTCCAGCGTGTTCCCCCAGCAGGAGCTGCCACAGCTCTGGGACATCTCATCCAGGCACTGCTGGCCTTGTTACCCCATGGGAGGTGGGATGGGGTGACACCCACTGAGGGATCCCTAAACGAGAGCGGGATCCTCCCGGCATCCCTGATGTGCCAGGCTGGAGGCTCAGCAGGGGTGTCAGACTTGGGGGACCCCAGCAAAGATCCCGGGATTCTTCCTGAGGACAGACTCCCTGAGGGGGCTGCAGATGTGAAGGGGAGACCCAGCACTTCCCAGGCCCTGGGAAGAGGTGCAGCAGCATTCCGGCATGGCAGAACCTGAGCTGTCCCTGCCCAGGATGGGACATCAGCCCCCAGGGGCTTGGCTGGGCACGGCTCTGCCTTCACAATCACCAGGACGCTGCCCCGAGGAGGAGGAGGGTGATCCTGCTCGCTGTGGTCAGACACATCCCTAGCTGCAGGGGATATTTTGCTGTGTCCCAGCATGCCTGGGTTCTGTTTTGCAGGAATTTTTCCTGGCCAGGGCTTGCACCACTGCTGGACCCATCCCCTCTGCTGCCCTGCCCAGAGCATTCCTGGGGACAGGAGGGATCCCAGAAGGGGAAGGAGGGATCCCAGAAGGGTACAAACACCCTCCCCTGCTCTGCCTTTTCCCAGGGAGCCCCTTGGGAGCACGGATCATGCTGGATTTGCACTTCCTCCTCAGCACTGAGGATTATCCCTGCTTGGCTCAAGGGTTGCGTAAGGTCTTGGCTTCCAAGCAAACTCCAGGTTCTCAGCAGGAGCAGCGCAGCAGCCCCCACCCCTCCCTGCTCCATCCCAAAAGCGACACAGCAGCTCCTTCCTAACGTCTTTATTGCAAGGGGACTCCTTGTTACTGTGAGGGGGCTCCAGCTGCTCCTGCCCGCGGCAGCCGCGGCCTCCGGAGCCTCTGTCCAGCAGATGCACGCTGTGGGTCAGGGCTGCCCCACCAGGAGCTGGATTGGAGGCAGCCCGTCATGGGGCTGGAGGAGGCTCCACAGGCAGTGGCGTCAGGACAGGCAGGGGTACAACGGAGCAGAGCTACAGGTAGTTAGGCAGGTCCTTCTCGATCACCTGCGGGCAAGAGGGGAGCGTTGTACCCCGAGAACATCCCCGGCCTGCCCCTCCTCCCCAGCAGCAGCACTTACATAGGGATCTTCCATCGGGCTGTACCTCTTCACCACTTGGCCTTCCCGGTTAATGAGGAACTGTGGGAATGAAGCAACCCCTGGTGAGCGAGTCCAGGGCTGCCAGGGAGCTGTTGGGGGTGTGGCAGCTGTAGCCCCCACAGACTCGCTTTCCCCTCAGCTGTGCTCTGGGGCAGGGCAAGGGTTCCCAAGGGTCTCTAGGCACAGGAACCCCTCGGGATGCTCCTGCCCTGACATAGAGCAGAGCCCAGTGTGAGGCTCCCTCCTCCCCCAGCTCCCCAGAGGGAGGTGCAGCCCAGAGGAGGCAACTGTGTCCTACCTTGGTGAAGTTCCATTTTATTGCACTAGGAGAGAAAAAACAGGAGTGAGTTTCAGGCAGAAAAGCCCACCCTCAGGCTACTCACGCCCAGCCAGGCCCTGAGCCAAGCCCTCCCTGCCGGCTGCAGGGCTGGGGGTCCCCGGGGCTCCCCCTCCCACACTTACTTGCCCAGGGTGCCTCTCCCTTTGGGCTGCTCCTTCATCCACTTCCAGAGGGGGTGAGCATCCTCCCCGTTGACATCGATCTTGCTGTACATGTCGAACTTCACCCCGTAGTTCTCAGCAAATGCCTTGATCTGAGCGTTGTCCCCGGGCTCCTGAGGGGCCACACCGGGACCGTGAGGGTCCCCGGGCTATCCTGACGTTGCCGGGGAGCCCTCGCCACCACCCCACGTACCTGCTTCCCAAACTGGTTGCAGGGAAAGCCCAGGATGCGTAAACCCCTCTCAGCGTATCGGGCGTGCATGTCGACAAGCTGAGTGTAGTTTACCGCGGTTTTCCCTCATTTGGAGGCTACGTTGGTGATGATACAGACGTCGCCCCTGCAGAGGGGGTGAATGAGTTGCCCTTCTCCCTCACCCACCGGGGCGAGGCCGGCGGGTTACGCAAGAACCACTGCGGCTCAACCTCGCCCGGCGCCGCGTTCCGCCACCCCCGGCCCCTCCGTCCTACCGGTACTTCTCCAGGGACACGTCGTTGCCATCGATGTCGAGGGCGTGAAAGTCGTAGATGGCCCTGGCCGAGCGCCAGTCGTCCGCCTGGGCACACTGCGAGGCGGGCACATCAGCGGCGAGCCCCGCACCGGCCCCGCACCGGCCCCGCCACCTCCGGCCCCGGTGGGGCCCTGGGGAGCCTCTCCGCGCCCCCGCCCCGCCCCGCCCGGCCGGGCCAGGCCAGGCCCGAGCCCCCGCCACCCACCCTGGGCGCCCCGCGGGAGAGACCCGGGGCCAGCCGCAGGCCGAGCCCCCGCTGTGCGGAGCGGTCCCGGAGCGGAGCGGGCCGGGTCGCGGTCCCCGAGCGGCCCCGCACTCACCATGCTCCGCACCGCGCTCCGCCTTGGTCCCGGTCGCGCTGCCCGCGCCACCGCCCGCCCGCACCGCAGCGCGCCCCGCACCCCGCTGGCCCAGCCCATGGCGTGAAAACCCCGCCCCTTTCCGCCTGATCGACCAATCAGAGCGCAGAGAGGCGGCCTCGGCGGGATGATGGATGGAAAGCTGACCAATAGAAAAGCAGGACGGGCGGGGTGGCCGCGGGGATGTTTATCGGGAGAAACCACGAGGGCGGGGAGCAAGGACGGACCAAAGGGCGGGATGTGGAATCAGGTGCTGCGGGCAGGAGTTTCCAGGCGGCGATTCCCTCCCGGCTGGCCGCAGCAACCCAGACACCCACTCCGGCGGCAGCAGAGAGACGTCCGTTCCCTCCGCAGCCAGCGGCGGCGGCAGCTCGCAGCGGACTACACCTCCCAGGAGGCGCCGCGGCTGAGGCCCCCGTGTGCGCGGCGGCGCCGCCTGTGTGTGCGCGTGGGGCAGGCGGCAGCGCGGGCAGCCCGCGGGGGCCTCAGCGGGAAGCATGGACGACGAGGAGGAGACGTACCGGCTGTGGAAGATCCGCAAGACCATCATGCAGGTCCGGGGGAACCGAGGCACCGGGAGGGCCGAGCCTGGCGCGGGGGGAGCCCCGGAGGCGGTGCGGGGCCGCGGGGCGGGGGTGGGGGCCGCCTAGGCCGGTGCGCCCGCCCGTGCCCGGTGAGGACGCGTTCCTGAGCCCGGTGCTGCTCCCGCAGCTCTGCCACGACCGCGGGTACCTGGTGACCCAGGACGAGCTGGACCAGACGCTGGAGGAGTTCAAGGCGCAGTTCGGGGACAAGCCCAGCGAGGGCCGCCCCCGTCGCACCGACCTGACCGTGCTGGTGGCTCACAACGATGATCCCACCGATCAGATGTTCGTGTTCTTCCCCGGTGAGCAGCGCCGGCCCGGGCGGGGTTCACAGCGTGCGGAGGCTCTGGGGACCCCCGGGTCTGGCTGAGCCCTCAAGGAGGGGTTCAGAGCACAGGGGGATTTTTCGGGACCCCCGGGTCTGGCTGAGCCCTCGGGGAGGGGGGGCAGAGCGCGGGGGGCTCTCGGTGATCCCGGGTCTGGCTCTTTCCCAGAGGAGCCCAAAGTGGGCATCAAAACGATCAAGATGTACTGCCAGCGCATGCAGGAGGAGAACATCACCCGGGCCCTGATCGTGGTGCAGCAGGGAATGACCCCCTCGGCCAAGCAGGTGTGTGGGGACAGGGTCGTGTCCCACTCCGGGGCTCCTGAGGGGCCATGAACGTTTTTCCTCTCTGTTTCTCAGCGTTGCTGTGGGTAAATAAAAGCCCTGAATTCCCCTCCAGGTAAAAGCTTTTGCTGGAGAATGCTGTTCCTTAGCACAGGCTCTTGTATAGCACCCAGGTGTGTTTAACCAGAGCAGCTGGTCCTGGTGGCAGTGGCACAGCTGAGGGCCCATGAGCAGATGGGAGGTGGAGGAGGGAAAAAGGGATGTTTCCCTGTTCCAGGAGATCCCTGTGCTCCTTCCCAGCCTGGCTGTGTCCGTGTGAGCACATGGTGTCCCCAGGTCCTCACTGAGGAGCAGCTCTGAGCCAGGGCTGTCCCAGCCACCTCTGACGGGCCTTTCCCTTCCAGTCCTTGGTTGACATGGCTCCCAAATACATCCTGGAGCAGTTCCTGCAGCAGGAGCTTCTCATCAACATCACGGAGCATGAGGTGAGCAGGGGCAGGATGGACCCTCCCTTGTGCTGGCTGCGTTCCTGCTGCTCCCAGAGTCCTTCTCCTGGATCTCTGGCTGGGCTGAGGGACACAGTTGTCCTTTCCCCCTCCCAAACGTTGTCTGCAGTTGCTGCCTCATTTCAGCCTCTCCTCTGTTTACAGCTGGTGCCAGAGCACGTGGTCATGACAAAGGAGGAAGTAACAGAGCTGCTGGCTCGATAGTATCCTTTGAGTGTCCCTTTGAGTGTCCCTTTGGTTGCCTTTGTGTCTGTCCCTTCCTCCTGCTCAGGTGTGATGAAATTTGGGCTGAAAACACCCCCTCCTGCCAGGGTTCATTTCTCTGTTTCGTGAGCTGCCAACAGCCCATGGCATGTCCAGAGCTTCTCCTTGACTCCCAGCACAGCAAACTCAGGGAGAACCAGCTCCCCAGGATCCAGGCCGGGGACCCCGTGGCCCGGTACTTTGGGATAAAGCGTGGCCAGGTGAGAGGAGCTGGCTGATGCAGCAGCTCCCTGTGGCAGGGCAGGGAGGGGATGATCCTTGAGGGCATTTTGGAGCTCTTGGAGCAGGAAAAGTGTCTCCTCCTCCTCCTGAGCTCTGTGTCTGCCTTGCAGGTAGTGAAGATCATCAGGCCCAGTGAGACGGCGGGCAGGTACATCACCTACAGGCTGGTGCAGTGACACAGTGGGTAAGGATGAGGGGATCCCCCTGCCTGGGGGGGCTCTGGGCAGTGCCAGGGGATGTTCCAAGGTCACTGAAGCAGCTGCTTCCAGGGAAATGTCTCAGAGTTTGAAATGGCTCATGAAGGGACCTGTTGGAGAGAGCAGGGTGAGGCTCCCCTGTCACCTGTCCCTCTGCTCAGGCCGTGCCCTTTGGGATTTGGGGTGTTCAGAGAGACCTGCAGCGGGGTCAGCTCAGGGGGCAGGAGGTGATTCCCATTCCTCCTTCTCTTCCAGGTGTGAGGAGCTGGAGACTCCCACCAGCAGTTCACAGGCACTCAGAGATTCCTGCCCTTCGGAGATGGCCAAGGAAATCCTCTTCCCACGTTGCCTCTCTGCAGCCCCGTTGCTGGGCTCATTCCCTGTCTTCCAGCTTGGACTTTGTGGTAACCCCTCAGTCCCATCCAGGACTCAGTCACAGAGAGCTGAAGTGATGGCAGGAAATGAGTGGGAAAGGCCTTTGCTTCCCTGTTCTATGGGCTCTGGTTTGAAATAAAGGTTTGTCCCCTCAGTGCTGTGGCGTTGCTCAGCCTCTCCCTGTGGCAAAGCTTCGAGACTCTCCAAGTTCCCATATTTTTCATTAGGCTGGGAATCTCTTCCTGCCGGGGCTCTGCATCGTGGCTGAGCCCTGCAGAGCCTTCACCAGCTGCCCTGGGCAGTTTGGATGCTGCAGCTCAGACTTAACCTCATTCCTTCCCTGATCTCCTGCCCTCTGTGCCCTGGTTTGGGACTCTGGTGTTCGGACACTGCGACAGAGTTGCTCATCACCCCCAGTCACGCTCATTTTAATTTATCCCAGGACTCTGGGGGGGCTTTTAAACTTCACTTTTCCTGCCAGAAACACTTGGACTTGGATGTTTCCTGCAGCTGGGGGAGCCTGGAAGCCCCAGATCCCCAGGACAAATGTGGGTCAGAACACACTGGTTTTATTGGTTTTTCAGAAGCTTGTCAATGTGAACACAGCAAGACACAAGGCAGCGCCGTGCAGCAGCTCAGGCCTGTCAGGACAAACACAGAATCGATACAACCACGACGGAGCTGCTGCCGAAGGAAGCTCAAGCACAGCTTTAGCCCCTTCTCTCGCTCGCACTCGCCCTCATCATCCTCACCCACCCTCACACGCACGCGGTACCGCCGTGGCAGCAGCAGTGCCACATCCTCCTGCTGCCCTGGAAAAATCCAGCTATCCTGTGGAAGAGCTGGCCGGGGCAGAACAGCTCCTGGGGGTCTCCAGCTCTTCCCTGGCTCAGTTCCAAACTCATGAGTTAACCTGGGTTCATGTACCTTTGCTGAGATGGGTTCTCCATCGACTTCAGAGGGCTCAAACCTCCCGTCCATTGCCTGCTTCTGCAGTACCAAGGTGTCGGAGACCCCCCCAACACCACCTGGTCTGTCTCCCACAAGCAGGAGAACGAAGGAGAAGGCTCTCAGCTCATTCCAAGCTAAAACTCTACTTGTTTCTCTGTGCCTCAGTGCAGGAAAGTCTCACAGCTTTAAAAAAAACGAAACCACTTTCGCTTTAGTCTCTTAGCCAGCAGAGGTAGTGGAGTCTTGTTGAAGGGTTGATTCATGTCTTTACAGAAAAGGAAGCTCAAGGTTATACTGGCTGGGGCTGGATCCAGGCTGGGGTAGCCCTGAGGAGGAGGAAGAGGCACTTCCTCATGGGGCCCTGCTCCTTGCCCAGCTCCAAGAGCAGAGGGGTTAGTCCTGGACTTGCAGCGCAGCTTTTTGGAGATTAAATGACTGTACAACCAAACCCTGAGAGCTCAGCAGGGCTCAAGACTCTGGAGCCAGGCAAATCTGCCCTGAGGCTGCCCACAGCCTGTGGCTGCTCCTTGCATGGCTCTTGCCAAGGAGGGAAATGCCCATCCATCAATGTCTGTCAATTCAAATGCCCATCAATCCAAGCAGCAATGCAGATACCATCAGCTGGGCCAGGACCACGCAGTGCTGAGGTTTTGGGGCAGGAAAGTTTAGTTCAGTCAGGTGTCAGTGAGGCACATCCCCTGAGAGCCTGGCAGACAACACAGCACCAAAGCCAAGCCTGACTCGGGGTGAGATGGTGCAGGGGCTCCATCCCAACCCCAGCGCTGCTCCGGCCGTGTCCCTGTCCCAGGGGGCTGCCTCCAGGTCTGTCTGTCCCCGTGGTGCCATTCTCCTGCCCATCTTGAGTCATTGTCCCTATATCACCCTGGCAGCCTTGGCTCCCTTCCAGCCTCAGCCATCGAGGATGACCAGGTCCTTCGACTCATCCAACCTCGATCTCACAGCACAGGTGTGGGATTCAGGGATTCAGGAGCTCAGAAAAAATAAAACACCTGGCACAGGCACAGCACAGCCCTGAGTTCCCTCTAAGTCCTGAACAAGAGGAGGGTCTGCCTAGCTGCAGCTGCCTCCCAGGGAAGGTCCTTGATGGCCCCAGCTGAGCCAGGGGTCCTGGCAGGCTGTGACCCCATTTCCCAGCCGGGCACCAAGGGAGTCGGGGGTTTTGTGTGAAAGCTCCAGCCAGGAATCAGCCAGGACTCGCCTGCAGCTGACACACCAAACCCCCCTGGGCTCCCACATCCCTCCTACCCCTCCACATTCCAGTGTCCTGGGCAGCCTCTGGGATTTACCCCTTTGTCCATCCCAGTGTCCGTGGTGGTCCTGTCCGGTGGCTTAGATGAACCGGGGTTGCAGCTCATGGCTGCCGTGGCCCCGAGGGGTGCCAGGCTGGTTTGTGGCATCCTTGGGGGTGGCAGGGCTGCGGCTCTCAGGGGCTTCCTCTGTGTCACTCTGCTCGTCCCCAGGGCTGCAGCAGCGGGGAGCGGAGCCCTCCGTGTCCGACTGGCCCACGCTGCAGCTCCGGCTCCACGGCCCCTCGCTCCCCTCGTCGCAGAAATGAACCTCCTCCGTGCTGGTCTCACTCCCCTGCTTGGTCAGGTGTGTCTGTGGCTCCCCACTGTCCTCCAGCTCCGAGTCGGAGTCCACGGAGCGGTCGCCGGACTCTGTGGGACAGAGGAGTTCTGTGCCACCCTCCAGCCCAGCACTGCAGTGTCAGCAGCAAACCTGTGGCCCCCGGGGCAGGGGAAGGGTCTGCGTGCCCCCCATGCCTCCCATGGGACCTGCGCCCGCCAGGAACCCCCAGTGCCTCTCACTGACCTGCGAGTGAGTCAGCACTGAAAGCCAAATTCCCCTTCTCCGAAGGCAGCTCCAGGTAGGGGCTGGTGCCAAGAGGAGCCGCGGGCTGGGAGCCTGCGTGGGCCTGGGAGGGAACAGGGACGGTGGTGAGGGCACGGAGGAGAGTTCTCATTCCCTGGGAGCTGACTCCACAGAAAGTTCATGGAGCATCCCCTCAGAGTCCCTCCCTTCCCTGGAGACTCCTACCTGCTCAGTACCACTGGCCACCTCCTCCGTGGCACCTGAGCCGCGTCTGCCCGGCTCGGCTGGTGCTGCCACGTCCTTGTGCTCGAAGATGGTGGGGTAGAAGATGATGAGTGCCTCGATGATGCGAGCTTGGTGGGGATAATCCACCAGCGAGGACAAGGAAATCGTGGCATCCGTGGGCCTGGGGCGCATCAGCGTTGGCCCAAAGACGATGCCCAGGTTGCCGGAGGTCATCTTGTTGTCCTGTTCCACTTCCATGATCCTGGGTGGGAGGTGGAGGAACCGCTCGTGAGAGCAAGGAGGGAGAGGGGTGGATGGGCAGGGCTGGGGGAGATGCTGGGCTGGAGCACCTGAGCCTCAGGAGGGGGAGAGAAGCAGCTGCAACCATGGGCCTGACTCCAGTGAAGAGGCTGCGCTCACCTCCCCACCCCAGGGGAGAAAGGGAAGGTGCCCAGCAGCCACACAAGCTCTGGCTATGCCCCTCTCACCTCCTCAGGTGCTGCAGGAGGTACTGGAGCGTGGCCATGTTCTCGCTGGGGAGCTCCTTCAGCAGCTCCCTCAGCTTCAACACCAGGGTCAGCACCACCTGGTCAGTGTCGGCTCCTCTGTCCACCAGCTCGGGGCCGCCCTTCCCGCTCCGGCCCTTGACCTCGCCACCCTGCAGGCTCTCCTTGGCCAGCCCCATCAGCTCATTGTACAGCCGGAAGGGCATGAGGGGCTCTGGCAGCTGCAGGGAGAGAAGAAGAGAAGAGAAAAGAGAAGAGAAGAGAAAAGAGAAGAGAAGAGA
>NW_024582010.1:0-96042 GCF_017639235.1 Corvus kubaryi
AAGCATTTTGTCAAGAAAATGAAAAATCAACTTTTATCAAGTTGATTTATATACTTGTTTTAGTGACAACTATTTAAATCCTCCCCTCACTAGAAAGCTCAGGGAAGCTGTGGAGTTGTTATGAATCTCATTTGTAGTTTCTAGAAGGCTCAGGGCCAATAGCACTGTATCATTCCTGGGAATAGCAATCACATAGCTCTTCTGTGGGACCACCCTTGAACCTTCCTCCTCGGGGTATGCAGAGAATGAAGTCTTCCCTTGCAGTGTCTCATCATGGCCTTCAGTTCTGCCCTTTTCCACTAGTTTCTGCTCCAAAGTGCATTCATTAAACTCCCATTTTTGCAAATCAGAACTCTCTGCACATGGTAGAATTTACTGAAGTTTTGCTGTCACTATTGTTCTTAAAGACACAAATTAGAAGTTTTTCTTATCAGTATGTTTTAATGGCAAGGGTACTCAAGGAAAAGAAGAAAAAAGCATAGATATTCCAGGCGAGACTTTAGAGTTCCAAGCAAGAAGGGATCAGCTGTTTTTCCAGCTGTCCCTGATCTCAGTGAGTAAAAGTGGGTCATGGCTCACACAGAACAGGCAAAATTCCCATTGGTACAGGCCTCAAGCAGTCATTTATATTGGCTGTGAATACAATTGCACCCAGTGGCCCACAAAATTCTACATGTTCATAGGTAAAATATTCCCCAGTGAACAGTTTCCAATGGCCCGTAATGTAATGCAATGTTCTGAAGTGTTGGGATTGTCCCAGCTCTGGTACAAGAATAAGCTGTGGGTCCTGGTTTGGCCTCCTGTGCTCATGTCCTCCCAGTAGGATTTTCCCTGCTTTTCCAGTGAGAATGGCAGTGACTTCTCCCTACTCTTATGCTTACAACCTTCTGACCTCAGGTCAGAGGTCAAGTTTGAGATTTTTTCAACTGCAAGGTTTAGAAATTTTCATTTAAAAATGTCAATGAGACACGCTAAAACAAAAAAAGAGAGAGTAGAGGTAAAAAGATTCTCCAGCAATACAGAATGATGGTTACAGAAGCATTAAGAAAAGCAACAAGTAATAAAAACCTTGTCTTAAATATCACCAGAGCTGGCCATCCATATCCGTATGTCTTAGTTGCACGTTATCAGGCTTGCATAGATTTCTGCAGCTTGTTGAAGGCAAGAAAGTACAATTTTATCATTTAACTGTCTTTTAGCACAGAGGAAGTGCCACATGATGTGTGTGTACACATCATTCCAAAGTTAAAATACCAGGAATGTTACAGACTAAAGTTTCTTTATCAGTGAGAACAAACCCAGTCCAGTTACTTAAGTTTTTTTAAAGATTGTTAGCTACACATTTTTATAGACATCGAAACACATATTGTTGTTCATTCTTTTTCTGGTTTTTGCATATATTTTTTGCATAGATACACTCAATTATAATATGGACAGATGTGAAAATAATTGAAGGCTGCCTAATCTGTACAAATTGAATATTTTTTTCCCACTGCAGGGAGTGATAGTTCCAGGCATTAGGTTTTTTATATCTCCATCTCAATGAGGAAGAAAATTTCTATTGTAAAGTCATGTTGGTTAACCATTTTGAAAAAGCTGGTAATCACCAGCTAACCCAGGAGAAGGAAAGAAATAGGGGTCCTGCCCCCTGCTCCCCCAGGACCTTATTGATGTGATGTCATCTTGGCTCTGGTTGTATTTATAGCCTAGAGCCATGGAGTCAGTGTGGAATCCAAACAGGAAAGCTGATCATTAGTGTATCAGAATGCACAGACTAGAGAAAAGCAAATGAAGATGACAGCATATCTATAAATGCAAGAGAAAAGAGAGTAATTCTGTCATTCAGCTGTCTAGACTGTTTGCTTTATAATGTAAAGCTGTGAATGAGCCAGTGAGTTGCGATTATGGCATAGTAGCTTTGTAGACATTCAGAGACAGCGGTGTGGAGACTGAGGGGATTTACTGAGTTCCTGTCATGTTGGGATGTCATACATGGTGCCTTTAAAAAAAAAAAGAGGGAGAGGAAAATGCGCTGGAAAAATAAATTAGCTCAGCTCTTGCAGCTTACAAACTAATGAATAAGGAATTAAAACAAAAAGAAAGGTCCTATATCTATAATGATCCTTGGATATTTTTGTGCTCAGCAAAGAGAGAAACATATATTGTACAAAAAGTGGTATTTTTTTCTCTCTATGAAAATGGCGAAGTCCTAAAATTCATTTAGCTCTTTAACTCGTGCTATGAGTCACTAGCAAACATTTTCAGTCAGGCGTGCTAAAGTTGCTTTTTTGGAGCTTTGCCTCTTGTTAATAATGTTACTTTTTTCATTTGGAATCTGTTGCAGTACACAGCCTTTATTATCTGTATATGCAAAAATAGTAGGAGCCAGGAAGGTAATTCCAGCTGGCATACCAATCTAGCATCAACTGCAATAAATTACTTTGCAGAGAGCATGTTCTGTTACTTTTTATGGTCATGTTCTATATTTGTATGTGCAGTGGAAGAGATCACATGACAAAACCACCAGTTGATATTCCTGTTTGTGTATGTCCCAGCTAATGGTTGCTAGATACAGACTCATTCAGTAAGATGGGATTTTTCAGATCATCCACTTATTAGAAATTATCTGATGCCAAACTTCAAGCATTAAAACAAAAAAAGTCTGTTATAAATTGTTTATTACTATAAATAGTGTAAGAGAATATAGAAGAGTGTATAAGTGAGTACAGAGAAGATGGAGAAGGGAAAATAAATTAGAATATTGCTGTAATCTGTGAGAAGTTGTTTAAAAAGGTATTTTGAGAGCATATGTTTGCATGTTGCTTGGGCAATTCAGAAGACAGGTTTTAACATAAACCTTCACAAAGCATTCTGAAATAGTTTGGATCTGAGTTTTCTATTTCCCACAGTCTAAGCCAAATACAGTTCTGACTGAAACTTGTTTTTTATTTCATTATATAATAATTTCAAGTTATTAGTGTTCCTGAGCAAATTTATCTGTTTAACAACTTTTTAAAATTTGTGATCATGAATACTAATCGCTGCTCAAAGTCACTGCACTAAATTCTTTGTGAATGGTGACTCATATACTGTCTTCTCTTTATGAATTACTATATTTCACTTTAAGAGTTCAAACAGTTTTAAGAGTTGATTTGAGGGCATGAGAGATCCATTGTTCCTATACTGAGAACAAGTTAATGAGATTATTATTTTTGTGAATCAATATAAGCATATGCAGGATGAGCATGTTCATGGTAAGTACTACTACAGATTTAAATGACAGATGCAGTTCAGACTATAAATGATTACATAATTTCTCATTAGAAAAGAATGCTGAGTTCATATGACTGCCAAAGCTCATGGATTTAATTACTAACATTGTGCAGACAAACATTCCAATTAAATACCTAGCTTAAATATCCAGATCCTGCACACAGGTGGGAGGAGAGGAGTGGAAAAAAGTGAGAGGTAAAGGAGAGCTTTCCTTTAAAAAAAGGGACATCCCCTCCCCACTCCACCTCACAGAAACCCAAGAAACTGTATTTGAATTTGGACTTAGAGCCATGAGAACAAATCCTTCAGTTTTTATTTTTTATGGCCACGCCACAAAAAAAAAAAAACAAAAAAAAAAAAAAAAAAAAAAATCTATTGTAGGATTAGAATAGTTGTGGCAAAATCTTTGAATAAAGGTTGAATAAAGGACTCATTCTCAGAATTTTTATGTAGAAATCAAAAGATGAAGATTTACAGTTCCCTACCCTTTGTCAGTGCAGGATTGCTAGTTTTTTTCTCTTTCTATTTTATAGTACTTCAATAACAGGACTCCTGGGACTTATTATTCTGCATTCTAGCAGAATTTGTTTTCTAATTACCCTGACTTGCTTTTGTCATTCCATTTCCCCCTACTTTTCCTCATGCTTACTGGGATCACGCTTACTGTTTTCCAAACATATGAACAGTAGGATGCTCCTCACCTTGTTAATTTATTACTTTCTTATGCAACAGAGTTTGAGCTGAGTTTTGCTGCCATTCTCTCAGCTGGTTGTCTGCTGCAAACCTGTTCCTCCGTATCTAGAAATAGCTTACGGAAGAATTTGGTTCAATCCTTTTAAGGTCCTCAGGCCCCAAACTCACAGAAGGTGCCAAGAGTGACATGGACAGAGCCTGAGAATCCTGAGCTCGAAAGGGAACCCCTTCCCCCAGTCCTGTTCTCTGAAATCTTGCCAAACTGTTGGCATATTTCTGTTATCAGCAAGCCTACAACTGCATGTGACGTGTGGTCACAGCCGCAGGGATGGACCAACAGTTTCCAGTCGCTGACCTGCTGCAGTGCAGAGTTCACAGGCTTGTTTTTAGATATTGTTGCAAACTCTTACTCTGTTTCACATCCAGATAGCCCCTGACACCTGTTATCTCATAATTCTGTCTCAAAATCACTCGTCTACATTTTATCAGCCTCATAGTCATTATACTTTCAGCTCATAGAATCGTTTAGGTTGGAAAAGATCTTTAAGTCCAATCATAGACCCAGCACTGCCAGCTCCACCACTAAACCATGTCTCTAAGCATCACATATACGTCTTTTAAATACCTTCAGGGATGGTAGCTCAACCACTTCCTTGGGCAGGTTGTTCCATTACTTGACAGCCCTTTCAGTGAAGAAATTTTTCCTAAGCTCCAATCTAAACCTCCCCTGTTGCAACTTGAGGCCATTTTCTTTTGTCCTATCACTTGTTACCTGGGTGTGGAAACTGACCCTCACCTCACCACAACTTCCTTTCAGGTAGTGGTAGAGAGCAATAAGGTCTCCCTGAGGCTCCTTTTTTTCCAGGCTTAACACCCCCAGCTCCCTAATTGGCCACTCATAGGACTTACTGTCTAGATCCTTCACCAGCTTCATTGCCCTTCTCTGGACACACTCCACCACCTCAGTGTCTTTCTTTTAGTTAACTTCTCTAGGTATCCTTGTACCATTTCACTTTCTTCACTTGTGTTTGCCAAAACTCACAGGTCAATAAAAGGTGGATGCATTTGAGATTCACTTCTGCCCCAGAGGCAGTGCACTCAGCAGTAAGAAGGCCCAGAGACACTTAGGGATCCAGGGAATACAAAAGGGCTGTGATCAGTTCAACATCACCCAACCTGTACAGAATAGACGCAGAGATTCACATCAGTGGCAGCTCTACGCTGGCTCACACCAACATCCCTGGGCATGGACTTGCCAGCAGTTCACATTCTGTGCAAGGATCAGGCTCCAGTAACCAGAGGCTTCTTGCACTTGTGACCTCCAGTGTACTTGTGTACTCTAGATCCTCATTTGACATACCTGCTGAGCAATTCTGGGGATCTGTAAACCTTCACTGGAATTCTGCTGTTTGTAACATAATGTCCTAAAATCACCAGGCTAGTTTTCAGTCCCTGTACCAATGTGTATATTCAAACTGTGCCATGTGAGACCCAACTGAGCTACGCTGATAGGACACTCCCTCTCCCCTTAAATACCATATTCTTTATTTCTGCTAAACACAAATCTAAAGTAGTACTCTCCTTTCTCTGTGTTACACAATTCTTTCCTGAGATTTATGCAGATAACCCTCTAAAAAGGAAAGCATGGGGGGTACAGGCGACTGAAAAGCAGGGCTTTTTGATTCACAGGTTTGTTCTTTTTTTTTCCCCCCACAAATTTTACGTTGGTCTAAATCAGGTCACAGCCAATGATTTGTGAATTCCAAAAGTTGTGTCAGTTCCAGGACTGCTCAATGAACCTGGCAGTCTTACAGTTTGTCCAAGGATGGAAACCTTCAACATCTAACATCCCTTTCCTGGGACATGTGCCTGTGAAAGGCAATTGCCCTTAGCAAAGATTCATGATATCTCAGATGTTGTGAACAAAACAACTGTGGCTTAACAGAACACTATCTCCTGACAGAACCTTGCTACCTGGAATGCCCTGGACCCCACTGACATGGACTACAATCACAGCAGCAGGTTTGAGGAGTAGTAAATCAAAAGGTTGAAAGCAGATTATTAGTGTAATTGTTCTTGTTGATTAATTTGTGCCTAAAGCAGGAGAACCCTTCCTTGTTGAAAATACTGCCCACAGAAAGCTGTAGTGGACAAGAATACGAAACATAGAACATTCAAGTCCATTTAAAAACCAGCCAGTCCCAGCCAAAGGCAGTGGGTGTGATTCTGCACTGTTGTAAACTGATGCATGCAATTTGTATCAGGCTCTGGATTTCTCCACTAGTTAGAAGTGATTTGTCTTTCACATTCCTCTCCATTTGTCCTGCCTCAGAGTTTACATTTAAAAATAAACCCACAAATGACTAAAGTAGTAATTTGTCATGTGGAGTTATGGTTTGGTATTCCCTGTTTTTTTTCCCACAAAGGACAAAATTGCTACAGCTGATATTGACTGTTAGATTGAAAATTTTTGTGCTATCTAAGAGGAATAAAAGCCAAATACCAATTAATTCATTTTGGAAGCACACAAATGTGTCTATGCTTCTGTGCTGATGAAGCTGACCAGACAGTTCTGCAGATTTGTCTCTCTGTGTCATAGCCCTGCTGCTGCACAGCAGTGAGTTGAAGTGGCAAAACCTATACTGTTGACCAACAGGCCAAATACTTGTTACACCACTATGTTGAAGATTTACAGTCTAAGAAAACTAGGCCATAATAAATTAATGTCTTTCTGTAGTTAGGTAGGAGGAGAGGTTTGAATCCTGAAAATACCAGAATACTAGAGGGACATAAATGTAGTGATCTCAGAGAAAAATCTCACTAATGGTCTCTACTGCCAAGCAGAAAATACTTGCAGAGAAAACACTGGATTAAGGTGCAGGGTAAAAAAATTATACTTTATATATTCTTAAATAAAGAGATTATTTCTCAGACTAATCTGAGCACTGATTCTCTCCAGACTTTGAATAAACAGTTACAGAAAAAAGGCCTTTCTTAAACTGCATATGCACAAAAAAAAAGGGGAAACCTTACACTTTAAACACTTCTTTACAGATTTTGAAAATACAAAATGTGGGAAATTACAGTTAATCAAAAACTACTTCAGTTCTAGAATCACAGCCACTCACAGCAGAAATGCATCTCACTGGTGATCTTATTCCTGTAGGCACAGGATGGGCTTCCTGCTCGTCAGCTTTTAACTGCCAAGGTAGGAATGTTCTGTAAGGTGTCCTTCTAGGCTGTCTTTACAGGAATGGCCAGCACCTCTAGAGTCCATTTCTTCACATCTATTAATGTCTTCTAACATATAGTCATCTAATATCTATTAATATGTGGAAAGATTCCTCACGGACATTTCTTTCTTCATTTACAGTAGAGGGAATCAAGTCTCAGCTGAGGGCAGATGCCTGCCTGTTAAATTGTTACAACTGAGTGTAGCAGTTGCTATCCATGACATCTTTCATCCCTTGAAAGGATGAAATGTGGAATGGGACTGTACTAGGCTGCTTGCAGAGATAATGGCTGTGTCTACATTAGTATTTTAACTCACAGAGGGACTGTATTTCTCCTTCAAATCAGCCCCGTTTACTATGTCACATTTCACATTATAGAGCAGTCTTAAGGTGTACAAAGTGGGTATCCTTCTGATGAAGTGAAAGATACACTCCTAAACAGCCTCTAAGCCACAATTTACAGCTAGTCCAAAATAGCCCTCCCTAACATGTATACAGTGCATGTCAGGGCCTCAGCACCAACTGTTTTGCTCTGCAGAACCACTCCTATTAGGCTGCACTGCTTGCCAACACAAAGACACCTGATTCGAATCAACTCCATGTTTCAAACTTGCCTCTTAAAAATACAAAGTAAGTATGATGGAGATTTTATGTAATCATGAAGCAGAGAATAACAAAACTGTACACCATGGAACAGAGGTTGTAGTCATGCTGTTCAGGTTGCAGCTGAGTAAAATGAAGGGGCTGTTGATCCCAAATTCTCTCGCGTTTTTTTTACTGCTCCTGTACCAAAGGTTGTCATTCCCTCATTTTGCATAACTTTAAAGGGTATTTGTTCTCTTGACATGTTTTTTTCATAATAGGTCAGGTTGATTTAAACACTGTAATAGTGAGGCCTGAATTGTGTTGCCACCCATCAACATAAAAATCCTTTAGTAAACAATCTCACCCCTCAAAACCATGTAAGATTAGCTTAAAAATACATAAGACCTTTAAAAACTACATTTTTATTTACCTGCTGTGTTTTGTGCTTTGTGATTCATGCTGGCAGGTTTCTGGACAACAGTGGTCCTGAGAAAATACCCATTTTTCCAAATTAAAGCTGAGATTTTCAAGTAATCACTGGCTTGAGCAGCCAAAATTTAAGCAAGCCATTCAGTTTAGTGTGACTTTACAGGCAAATTTTAAACATCACAAAACCCAAAACTTTTGCTATTCTCCTGAACTGAGTATCCCTGTGTCCCAGTCCTATTAAGCCTGTCATCTGGGAAATTTCTTGTGTGGGTAATGCAAATATGTGAAGGAGAAGAAAGTCTGTGCAGTGTGGTCTGTTGGAATACTGGTATTCCAGGCCACTTTATGAGACTGGGCTGAGACTGTTAAGTCTCTGAAGCCAAAGCCTAAGGCAGTTCTTGTTGCAAGCTGGAACTTTTTTGGAGTGTTTTGGCTAATCATGGCAAGAGTCTTACTACTCTTGATTTTCTAATAAGTATTATAAAATATTACAGACTGTCTGGTTGTTTAGTTATTTGTATTTAAAAAGACAATATGGTTTTAATCATTATTTAAAAATGAAATAAAGGATACTGGGAATTACTTCTGATTTTCATCAGTTGTGCCCATGTTGCATTTTTAAACATTTCAGCAAAACTGATAGTATAATAGGAATGGTATTTGTACAGAGACTCTTAAATTTCTGTTAAACAACTGTTCTGTGTCTTGAATGACAAGAAATTTTATCTAGCACATGCCAAAGGCATGCTGAAGATTTTTCCAACAGTTCTGATTCATCTTCTGGAATTCAGTTTTCTTAGAGGTACAATATAGACAATAATTTTATTAAGTCAGCTGTTTTAATATTCAATGCAATAAAGAGATTATTCTTCTAGAACCCTCAGCACAACTGTTTCTGCATTGTAAAGCCAAACAAGACTGATTACTGCCAGAATTAATGAGCCATTCTATACCCATATGCCATATACACTGTAATTCATCTGCAATTTAATCACTAACTAAAGATTTAGAACTGAGACAGAACTCAATTAAGTGACTCCTTGCAGGCTTGTGTTCCTGTGTCTAACCCGTACACAGAAACCCAGATGACAAGAAGCTTCCACAAACACACATTTTGTGCAGCCATTGCAGAACAGGATGAGTGCAGAGTGGAGGGAAGGCAGACTGTGCTTCTCTGCCAGGACCTCTCACATGGGACAGAGCTGAGCAAAGCCTCAAGCCCACATTGCAGTGCCAAGGGAATGATTACTTTGAGCAACTTTCCTTAGCAATATATACTTCATCTTTAAAACTTGCACAGGTTCTGTGAAATTAAATAAATCCACCACATTTTTATAAACATTTCTTATAAATATTTTTTCATTGGGTAGATTAAGTCCTGTGTTCTGAGGTGCAGAAATAATCTTTGTACCACTGACAGAAGATCCTCAGAGAAGTGGCTGGGAGCTTTTCTAGGAGGAATAGGAGGAGGTGTGGGTCACTGTGGGTCATTCAGAAAAATGTTTGACCCTAATTTTGCCTTCTTATCTATATATATCAAAGTATTCTACAAAATAAAACAGCTATGTTAACATCATTTCATATGGAGGAAATCAAAGCACAGAAAGCTAACGCAGCTTTCCTGGAACCTGATGACAATTTGGTGGGAGAGCTGCAAAGAGAACCCCCTTTTAAGGACTCCCACTTCTGTGCCCTATCCACAGAAATGTGCTGCCTCCCAGTGCTGTCTAGATATACCAGGCATCCGTGGAGCTGTATTTTTAGCCCTGATATTCTCTTTGGCTGGAACTGGGCCATGAAGATTCACAGTAAGCTAAGGACTGTAAATATCCCTCAGACTATGGGAGGAAAACTGGCATAATATCAAAGCAGAACAAGCACTTTTTAAAATTTCAGTTTTGTTAACTACTGTCATACTTGAAAGATTTCCCTGAAAAATAAGAAAGAACCAACCAGCTGCAGCGTGTTGTAAACAAGCAGAAATTAGAAAGGAGAATTTCTGCAGACTTTGTCATGTTATGGCAACAAAATCATATTTTAAGAACCACAAATCATGGAGGTTTCAGGGCTTTTTCAGGCTTAATGACTTACGCTGGTCATTAAGTCATCAACAAAAAATCTTTTCATTTCCCAGTAATACTGTAAATATTTGTTTTCTCCCAACCCGTTTTGTTGTAGGGCAAGATCACATATCCCCATGTATTTCAGATGCATAGGCCTTTCTCAAAATTACACTACCACTAAAATGTTGAGGCTCCATAGGTGGATCAAAGTTCTTTTCAAAATGCAGAATCTCTTTTTGACATGTTTTTGAAGTGTCTTTTGACCTGTGTTGATCCGTAGCAAACATGCTTATTCTAAGGTGACATAAAATTCTGTAATGCTGAGGTCTTCTGGAAGGGTGAAAAGAAAGACTTTAAAATGAAAGAGATCAAGCAGGACATATGTGACCATCATCTTGTGTGTGTCATGGCAGCATTAGTCCTCAAGATCATGAGAACTAGTTGTCTCCAGCAAGCACATAACAAGTGCTTCACCTGAAAAAGGTGAGAAAAAATGCAGAGTTCTCCTACTTGATCCTCAGTGATTTCCAAGTGAAGTGCCAGGGAGAATCAGAGTGGTGCACTGTCTTTGGTGGGACATTGTATGGGTTCTGTGAGCATACTTTTGCAATATTACAGGGTTGCAAGGTACCGCAGTTGTTTTGCTTGTAAGATGATGACTCCATGTCCCTCAATCTGCTGTTTTCTAAGTGGAAGAATTTTTCCCAGTGAATCAGTGGTCTAAATTAGTTTTTCTGAGACACTGGACCAGTGTGATTTGCATTCACTTTGCACAGGAAAGAGCTTGGATAGATTTTGAATTCATTTTGCCTTTCTCTTCACTCCAGACACTATTCCTTCCACTCAGCAGTCATTCCCCTGGGTACCATTCGTTTCTGATTAGCCCAGAAGAACTTCCCCAAACCATGGCTTGCAGGCTTGCATGCATATTTCCCATGAAATCTTCCTGCATTACTTGCAGCCAAAACATTAAAATGTACCAATAAGGGAAGGTAAAATTGATATTGCCTTCAGTGTATTACTTTCTCAGTCTTGTTGCCAGATGATAACAAGCCACTAACAATAGTTTCTTAAGAAGAACTTGGTTAATAACATGAAAAACTCAAGCATCTGAAGAAGTTCCAGGGATATCCGATGAAAATCACAAGCATTTTGCTAACTCTGAGCTATGGGGTTGATACGGTTCTTAATCTGGGCAGCATGTGAAAATGCTGCCAGTGCTGAGAACAATTTTTGCTACAACATATTATTAGTATTTAATGTCTGTGCATTTTATCACTGCAACCATAGGAGGGTAATTAAATTGGTACTGTAATGTAGAAATTTATGATGACCTTTCTTTCTGGATGTTAAGTCAGTAGGCAAGGAGGACAATATTAAACCATATGGTGCTTTTGGGCCACCCAGTGTTAACAGCAGTCTCCTCTCCTCTCCTCTCCCTCTCCCTCTCCCTCTCCCTCTCCCTTCCCTCCCTTCCTCTCTCCTCTCATTCCCCTTTTTTTTCCAGAGTGAGGTGGCAATGCTTCTCAAGCCCATATCAGAGAAGATTCAGGAAATCCAGAACTTCAGAGAAAGGAACAGAGGAAGTAAAATGTTCAACCACCTCTCAGCCGTCAGTGAGAGCATCCCTGCCCTTGGGTGGATAGCAGTGGTAAGTGACACATGGAATGGTTGGGAGGGCTGTAAATAGGTTTCTGGATGGTGCAGGCCAGGATAGTTCCAAATCTTGCAGTACTACACCCAATAAGGTAATAAACCTAGTATGTCAGGGGAGGTGTCTGACTAATGTTTTACTTCCTTTCTCCTTCTGTTGTTTCCTGCTACCATGGGGTGATGGTCCTAGTCTCCTAAACCAGGCCCTTATGTCAAGGAGATGAATGATGCTGCTACCTTTTATACTAACAGGGTATTAAAGGACTACAAGAACAGGTATGTTGCCAAGCTCCAGTATCCACTGGCCAGAGAACAGAGCATTAACCATGCCAGTAGGGTTCACAGTGCTATCAAGGAAAGTGTTTTGTAAACTAAAAATAAAACGTTCTTGCAGTAGTATAGTTTCCCCTCCTCACCTCTGACCTGCAGCATGCTGCAGTGAGAATGGCAGCAGCATTAGCAGTGCTGGTTTTCACTCCATGCACATTTTAAGATTATCTTTAATTTTTCTGGCATTCCAGCATCATGAGCTTATATGCAAATACCTATTTACATAGCAACGTGTGGCTAGCTGGCTGCTGTGCATCCTCCTCTCCTTCGTGCTCTCATACTGTTGCTGTTCTTGCTCTTGGCTTCAAAATGTATATTTAGGTGGTAGATATATACAGCTTCAAATTCCATAGCTCTTAATTTGATTTTTCTCTATACCACTGCACTGTTCTTAAAGAGCACAAGGAATTCACAATAAAAGTTCCCTGAATGATATCTGTGAACTGATGGAGAAAGAGAAAAACATACAGCTCCTTCCTATGCCCTCTTTGAAAAGTCATGTATAAATTCTGTTGATTTGGTGCTTTTGAAGGCCAGATTTTGGCTCTTGGTTTTTATATCCCAGTGAAGAACAGCATTTGTTATTGAATTTTTCCTCTTTAGTGAGGAAAGCTTTAAATACTAAAACCTTTGGCATGTATTTATATTTCTTGTACGTGTATAAATACATATTATATGCTATATATAGTATGTTATTTTATATATATTATATATTATTCCTAAAAGCCTTAGTTTACCTGCTGAAGGTAGTAACTGATGCTG
Source organism: Corvus kubaryi (assembly GCF_017639235.1). Lineage (NCBI taxonomy): Eukaryota > Metazoa > Chordata > Aves > Passeriformes > Corvidae > Corvus > Corvus kubaryi. Next base: position 13,022 of record NW_024582010.1, read on the forward strand.
GGGTAACTGATGATTTTTACAACACAGCATCAGTATTTATACTGGAGAAAGAAATGTCTCATGTAATGGTTAAGCAGAGTACATTATTTAGGCATTTAATTCTTCCTTTAATGAGGAATTCTTTTCTTATTTTTCACTGAATCAGACCACAATGTCTTCCAAAGTACGGAAGGCTCTCCCTTGACTTCAGTAGGCATTGGATTAAACCTGTTGACCCAGGTCTTCCGCATTATTAAGGATCAAATTCCAAAGGAAATAAACAGAAGGTAGACACAGCAATCCTTGTAAGCATCCAGTCCATAGCCATCACTATTCACTAATAATTTATTTTAACTGAGGACTTCATCTTACAAGCAGCTTCTCTCTACATATTTCCTGGTTTCATTTATAGTCCCATTGGAGGACTAACAATAACAATTCTAAAGCCAACTTGTGACTTGTACTTTAAAAATTCTTGATATATAAATATTTTAGTCTGATGACTGTAACATGATCCAGTATTGCCCTGACCACATTTGAACATGGCAGCCAGAATATCTTACAGAACCCACGGATATTTAATTTTCTAAAGTTCAGCACCCTGAAACTGAGTCTGGGTACCTGCTGCACAGCTCAATATGCCTTTAGTGCTTCTTCAGATGACTTTGCGCCTGAGCAGAATGGTGACACACACTTCTAGCAGGAAGCACGCTCTGCTAGAGGCATCCTTTGCCCTTGTTTGTCCTCTGGAAGGATCTAGAAGCTTTCTAGTGTAGTAGGCTTCAGTCTTTGCAGCACAGGACTGGTTGGATGCCTGCTAACTGATTTGTCCATGGCTTTAAGGCAGACATTGGGCTTTACCTGCTTTAAGCAAGAGCAGCAGTGCTTTCTAAGTACATTCACACATAAACATTGTCTCTGTTTTTACAGTGACACACGCCATGTTGATTGGGTGAAGTCATATCTGAACATCTGGTCTGAGCTTCAAGCTTATATCAAAGAGCATCACACCACAGGTCTCACCTGGAGTAAAACTGTAAGTACTCTTTCTTTCTTCAGGAAGAACCATAAAATGACAGTAACCAGATTGTCTTTTAATGCGGGTCATTAGCTTAGAAAAAAAAAATACCTAGGCCAGGAACAGGTCATGGTCCATGGATTTCCCAACCAAGCCAATAAAAGTTTGAAATATAGGTGGAGATGTTCAGGCCACTGTGGTACAGGTTTGGAGGAAGAGGGAAGAATTATTTGGGATGATTATAGCCATAACCCTCGGCTGCAGATGGTGAGGAGAGGCAGACACAATTCTCCATGCCTGTAGAAGGTAGGAACAAGACAAAATGCAAAAAATTGAAGGACATGTCAGACTAAAGGAAAACTGAGAGAACATGGCATGGAAAGGAGAAGAATGGTGGGAAGAATCTGAAAAAAGAGAGAGATTTAATAACAGGAAAGAGAAAAACAAGGGATTCATAACAATTTATTACTTCGTAGATGTCTAGCTTTATAAAGCTGTTATATTAGACATACAGGAATAACTTGTGAAATACAGAGAGAGAGCAAATATAGCTGCATGCCTAATTATTTATGCTCCTTTTATAAGCCGCTTCTGTGTGTTACATCTGAGATGCATAGAAAGATGATAGCAATGAATATTTTTCTCTAAGAGAGGTATAAACACGAACAATTAATTTTCTGTTGGGTATAAATGTAAGAGTTTATGTCCACTGTCTACACTGACGCAGTGTTCTGTATTATTTTAATAATGTGCTCATGTTTATTATTGGATTAGGAGAACTGCGGAAATATACTAAAAATGTAATCAGCCTGCTCTTTACTGGTATCATCTCCTAAACCTACCATATACTTGCACATGCAGTCTTTCACGCCAAATTTATAATTTCTTCTGTGTACGCAAATATCATTATTTTTAATTGAATGACTATTCAGAGGACTAAGACAGGCCACCATTTAGTTCTCAAAACAAACAATTTTAAGAACTTGGGAACACAGGGAAGTGGCGGAGAACTTTCAGATTAATGGCCTTCCAATCCAAACCATTTTGTGATTCTTTGAAATGTAGTTTAACTTGGAATAAGAGCTGGAACACCTTTCCTGTGAAGACAGGCTAAGAGCATTGGGATTTTTTCAGCCTGGAGAAGAGCAGGCTTGATAGAGACCTTTTTGCAACCTACCAGTATATACAGTGGGCTTGTGAGAAAGACTGCGAAAGACATGACTAAGGCTTGTAGTGACAGGAGAGGGGGAAATAGTTTTAAATTGAAAGACTGAATATAAGGAAGAAATTCTTTACTATGAGGGTGATGAGACACTGGCACAGGTTGCCCAGAGAAGCTGTAGATGCCCCATCCCTGGAGGTGTTGAAGGCCAGGTTGCATGGGACTCTCATCAATGTGGTCTATGAAAGTTGTCCCTGCCCATGGCAGAGGGTTGGAACTGGATGATCTTTAAGGTCCCTTCCAATACAAACCTTTCTGTGATTCCATGGAATGTGGAAAAGTTGGTTTGTCTCTCCCTCTATGGAAGTTATAACCATGTAAGAGAATGTATGTTACTTGTGTTCAGCAACAGACTGCAGCTTTCTCTTCATGCCCTTCATGAGACATTGTACCAGGCCTTTCAGTCCTCAAGTATTCAAGTGCAAGCTCAAACACGGGAGAGAGCCATGATCTGCACGTAGTTCTTAGTCTGAAGCAGTGCAAAAATGTTTGAACATGATCAATTAGAAGACTGTGATTATTTGCTACTTTGTAGGTTTCTATAGTAAAAATTTTAAACATTAAATATGATTCCTTTATGTAGTACAAAATTTCACACTTGCCACATCCTATTCTGTTATGATCAGTGAATGTGAGATGAGCTAATGATTTCAAAATTATTATTACATAACAAAAAGGAATTGTAGTACTGCATTAGCTGAATTAGCCTGAGAATCTGGGACAAAATTTGTTCTGTTAATACAGAAAAAGAAAAATCTTCACTTTTAATAGAACTCCACAAGTATGGAAATGGTGTTATAAGGTAAAGGTTTGTTACAGCCATTTGATCAAACAGGAGGAGCTGTCAGTGCTGGTGAGTACTGGTAATCTTACTCAGAAGTGTAGCTGTTGCAGATTATGTTTGACTGGTCCTAAAACCAGTAACTCAGCCATCATGTCTTTATATTTCTCTGTCTTCAGCTGGCCAAGAAATTGCTAAAATCTAGGTGTGACTTGTTTATTCATATTAAGCGTAGTTTCCTGCCAACAGTGCTCATTCCATAATGAGTGATGAGCCCATCATTGCATCTGAAGTACTGATTTCATTTCACTTTGGATATCGCTCATATCTGGAAGTTGTCTTGGAAGTATGGCTCATTTAAATTATCCTTTATGTGATATCAGTCTGAGAGATTATATTGTAAACTTATTTTTATGGATGCATATATTTTTTTAAGTTTTACTAAATGTGAATGTAAGAAAATTAGAATCCAGTAAGTTAGCAGGTTGTTTAAATAGCTTAAATGTTATTTAAATATTTCTATGAAGCTTGGTAACAAATACATTCCAGAAAGCAATGAGTTGCTCAAGTGATATTTTCATTTTTGTTATACGTTTTAAAGTGAGAATGAAACTCACAGATTCACGTTGTGTGAAGTTAAGCATAAAGGTCTGCAGAATCAGGGTCTAGACAGAAATAGGATATCTATAAAAGCTGTAGATGTATTGCAGACACAGTTGTTAATCCTTGCACACAGCAGCTTCCACTTAGATGCATAAAAGGAAAAAAGGAAAAAGCAGTAGTTTGGCAAGGCGTTAACAAAGTGGAACATTTATGAAAGGTAGACATTGGTGTAGGAATGGTATTTTATTATAGAGGGAGAGAGAAAGAGAGAAATGTCTTGGGGCGTGTAAGTACAGATTTAAAAGTGTATTATACCGATAATTTACCCTTCATATCTGCACAAATCAACAAAGCAATGCATGAAGTTTCTATAAAAAGCTCTTAAGTAGCACATTTGGATATTTCTAACGAGAGTGAAGAGTCAGGAAGAGTATTAACTAATGCTTCTCTCCCAACTGTATGCTCATAGCTTGAACTCCAACAAAACCCCAGGAGCATCAGCCTAGATCAGAGGGTTTCCTATGCTTGGGTTTCCAAAAAGAAGGGGACAGGTTTTTTTGTTGGCACTTGGCCCCTAAGGTACGGGTGCTGTATACTGTGGTGTGCACATTTATGGCCATGCAATATCCCAAAGTTGTGCCATTTCCAGCCCCCTGTACCCTTCCATCAAGCTGCACAGGGCAGCTGCAGCCAGCCTTGGAACAGATCACTAGTGCATACAGCAAAGTGTTCCTGACTCTGGCAGCAAGCATACAGGCAGACACTTCAGATCAAAGAGAAAGAAATGTCGTAATAAATTAGAAGACAGACACAGAAACAGGTGAAAAAGGTTGACATAATGTCCAAGCAGTCATTTCTGACAATAACAGTTATCTTTATCTGCTTTTTAAAAAGTTTGTGATGAAAACAGATGTTTATGGATTTTTGGATCTAACACAGTTCTCTCTTACTCACTTTGGTTCTGCCAAGATGTGTGACAATATTTTACTTCATAAGGGCACCCTATTGAAATGTGCGGGACTGTGTGAGGAAAAAGCCAAGGAAATAATGAAGAATATTGTGTATTTAAGAATACACTTAGAAGGAAATAGTGTAGTTAAGGACCTTTAGATTTTGCACATCTGAACCCGTTTTGCTACTCATGTGGAGTGGTGGTACAAAATTAGACTGGACTATGTAAATGGGCATTTCAAGGCATGATGAATATGGTTAGGATATTTGTTGTACTGTGCTCAGAGAAGAAATGTACATATTTAAAATATGTATGTTTGTGAGCAGGATTGTCCCAGAGAGTAAGAAGTTCCATGTATTTTCACCATGATCTGATATAGTCATTTTCATTGATTGACTGCGCATATGTCAGAGAAAATATGCTTTTCAGTGCAAGTCAGATGGACCTGCAGTATTTCCTTAAAAGTGTAATTTTGTAGTTCATTATCTTAAATGCAAAGTATCATTCTGCCTCCTACACCCTGCGGTGAGTGGCCGTTCACTGTACTCAAAGCATCTCAATTTAGCCATCTTGACAATGGGAACAATGGCAATTATCAGCCTAATGGAGTTTTTTTTTAATTTGCTACCAGAGATGACACTCAGATGTCAGTGATTCTTAGGAAAAAGCTGTTGTTACAATGAAATATTTTAATGCCCAGGGTAGCATTTAACCTATGCAGTAATTGTCATTTTTGCTTGCTCAGTTTTCTGTCTTTAACAAGCAATCCATGGCTGTAATAGTGACCTGTCTTTTTTCAGTTCTTTCTGATAAAGAGCAAGTGTCTTCTTTTCCTTTTTTTTTTTCTTAAAGAAGGGATTCTATTGAAGCATGCCTCTTCCTACCCTCCACTTTTTTGGTGATGCAAATAAATGAACAGCTGTAATACAAGCTTACAAGAATGCCTAATAAAAAGTTTGTTTGCTACAAGGCCTGCATGAGTAATCGGGGGAAGTGAAACTTCTGCTCCTGTTTCTGCAGGTTAACCTTGCAGCAAGAAAACAACCAGTAATAATGAAAGTGCTGTAGTTTTCCATATATCAAATAAGTGTTAAGACACAAATCTTGCTCAAGAATAATTGTCTTGAATGTTTCAGTTGTAGGTGGATCCGTACTTAACTTTTTGTTCTTTGCGTACAATTGTAATTTAGGACAGATTTTACCAGCAGGTTGATTTACAAACAGGAAATATTTACAAACTAGTACTGAATTTCACTACAGTATTTAGTTTCTAATACAGAACTTCACTCAAGTGATGAGTGAAATCCTCCCTTCCCCCCCTTTACAAATCAGAGCAACTTAGGATGAAGTCTGTACATCTTTAAAAGCAGTTGAGGTTTATTTAAATCCTGTTTCCATTGAAGCCAGTATCTTCAAGTCTCTTTTTTTTCCCTGAAATAGCATTTTAGAAAACATTCATTACTCCTTCGATAGTACTCTAAAAACATTCTTTAAAAGCTGAAATTCTCCACAATCTCCACATCGAGAAGTACCATTGTAATTCCTACATTAGCCTAATTGGGTGCAATTACACTAGTCTCAGTGCAAACTTTGGGCATTTTATTATAGTCTAAAATAAACTCCAGACATTTTGGCCCTGCCTCTCTCCTGTTCTATCAAAGCACTTTCCTGTAATATATCGTCTCTGTACATACTGATGTGAACAAGCTGCAAAGACCAACTTCTGCAGGCAAAAGCCTCCTATTATCTGTCCAGTATCTCTTCTATGCTGTGTTTAGTTTGACCTACTTATCAAGCAGCCATTGTCTGAGCCACTTCACTAAAGCTAAAGGTCAAAACTGTAGTGCCAAATTCCAGCCACAGCCACAACTGCAATCCCAGAGGCCTTATTCAGATAGACGCAAGGGCAGCATAGATACACCAATTTAAATGCCTGTATCTTGGATAAGATGTAGCCATTTCCACAGTGCTCAGTTTTTCTCTGATAGCCTTTTCTCTCTTTTTCTGTATACCTTCCATTCCTTTCTCTACCCTTGCCCTTCCCTATTCCCTTATACTTTTTTGTTGGAAAAAATTGCATCCTTTAGTTGCAAGTGTTTCTCTCTCAGAGAATAGACAATGTTCTGGTTTTTGGTACAGGATCGATTAAAAAACTGGCCGTCCTGGCAGCTCTACAATAGTTGCCTCCATGGTGGAGACTGCCTCAATTACATCCCTGTCCCTTTGAAAGAAAGTATTTTTACTCTCTTATTCCAACAGTGGCTGAAAATATTTGTCTTTACTATATATTGATAGTGTTCTCTTAATTTTGACCAAGCACCATTCAGACACATTAAGGGAAAACCTGGGCGAGGCATGCAGCCTAGTTCCAGTGGAAAAGGGAAAGGAAAAAGAAAATTGAAAGTAAGAGAGAGAAAAGGAAAGGTACATCTATTAAAATGTTACTATTTTCCTAAAGAGATTGGTCTTCTTTTTAACTGATTTTTTATATAAATAAAAGATGGTCCAGTCTGCCTGGTAGAGCACATTACTTGTTGGCAATTACATTATCATACAGTTCTCAAATGACTTAGAAGACCATGGCTGTGTAAAACATTTCTGGTTGGGTAACTCTGAAGATGTAAGCATCATTTTTAAATCCTGAACAGGTGATGGACAGCAAAAGTGTATTACAGGGGGCTGCAAAGCTTGAAAACTACAGATAAATAATTCTGCTGAGACTCAGTAACAAGAAAAGAACCTGGCCTGGTTTTTGTTGTTTTGTGTTTTAACTAACAAAGATTACAGGCCCTGTAAGTCAGCTGTTTCATCCAGTAAATTGCAGCTCTCAGGGCAGCATAACCCCTTGAAGACAGGTGGCTTAAACAGGGTAGGTAATAGAACTGTTGTGCTAAGCTACTTTTACACAAAAACACCTTAACAAGAGCTCTGTGCCCCTGAGTCACAGTCCACCTGTTCCCAGAGGTTGATATGTGATATTCTGAGCTTCACAATTCTTGTCTTTGGGTCTTTGGCTGTGCATATGTATGGAAAGAACAATGCAGAATGCTGTAATCATTTTAGGTGTGAAACTAAGATTACTGTAAAGGGGGAGAAAGCAGGGATATCCTTCCCTTTTTTTTTTTTTGGAGAAGAAAGTATTATTCCCTATTAGGATTCCTGTTTGTCTGCTGCCATGAAAAGAAGGCTTTTCAATAAATTAAGGGAGGGATTTCATGACCTATCTCTAAGCCACCTGTTGCTTCAGCTGCAAATAGATACTTACCTCTTAATAGGAATGACTAACGAAATAGGTACTATATATCATACACATGCATGTATCATTTATTTATATGCGTTATATAGATGTTCATAATCTTCTGGTTCTGAGTAAAATCAACCATTGCAGCTACAAGAAATGCATTGTTCAGATGCTCCACAGCAGGTTCCCAGCACAAGAACTTTGTTCCTCTCAGTTTCCATGCTGCACTGTATCAGCTGAAAGCTGGATAAACACAGAGGAACGTCACGGGTGTTTGTACAGGGTCTGGCACATAAGCCCCTCATATCCCCAGAGATAGGAGCCTCTGACTAGGGCTCCTTGCTGCTGCAGTACTACAAATATAGTAACAGTGACATGGAAGGCTAACCTAGGGAGCTGTTCAGCAAGAATAGCTCAGGAAATAGTAACATCTGCGATAAGGCATAAAAAGAAATTCTTACTGTCTCTCAGTAGCTGGGTTCAGACACATCAAACTGTACATGGCCACCAAAAATTAGTGACAGTATGGCATCCAGAGCACTTGTGTTATATATGAACAGCATTTTATTTCTCTAATAAGATTGGCTTTGCCCTGTGCTCTGGGGAAAGGAAGCCTTTAGGAGAAATGTGCTTAACAAGGCCCAGCTTCTCAAAAGCAAAGAGCGTCACTCAGCTCTACTATAATTTCCAGGGAATTACATGAGATTTGAGATCAAGGAGTTTCAACAAGGCAGCTATCTCAACATTTCTTTCTTCCAGTGAGCCAGTTAGGTGACAAAAAGAAGTGTACCTCACTCTTCTGCAAGTTGTACAAGATGAAGGTAGAAATACAATATGTTTTGAGGCTGTACCACAGTGCTGCAAACCCTTGCACAGTGACAACGCATTTATCAGACCGAGCGCTGTCAGCAACATCAGGCACTGTCACTAGAGGAAGCTTCTCTGCTACCGTCAGTGGGAGACCCTTGGGCCTCTCTGCACATGGCTTGGGGCTATCCAGCAAGGAGCAAACCCTGACCCATTCCTGTCACCCCATTTAGAGCAATGGTTGGAGGCTGAAGACAATTTATTTTTCCTTAAGAGGAAATTTCAGGAATGTTTTATCCCCTACAGAGCTCTTAGTACATGGTCAAGGGGCCTGCATCTCCTATTCCTGATAGGACCTTACTCCGAGAACTACATTTTCCTCCATTTCAAAAAGCTCCAGGGGCAAGGTTTAAAGCACGTCAAGTTCACTATGATGCAAGCTAACAGGTTAGAAGTTATGGCTTACTTTTGTATTACATTTTCACAAAGTAAGGACGACTCTATCTGTTCCCCTGATAATTCTTACTAGGGGCATATTTGTAAATGGTGGAAAAATGACCACACCAACATGTTAATGGGGGCAGTCAGCTATCAGTATAACTTGACGTGGTGTCTGTAGACACCACAGCACTGAGAACAGCAGCTGTTGCCGAGGCAAACAGCTGAAATTAAAGAGGAAGAAAGGCAGCTTGCAAACAACTGCCTTTACTGGTCCAAATGGCTCCTAATACTCTTTGTGTAAAGACACACTGTTGTTAACATCTGCGTGAAGTTAATCTGAAGAGTTGTTTGCAAATAGCAAAGCTGCTGAGCACCTGCTGCTTTAGGATAGATGAACTTTTGTGGGCATGTAACATGCTATTTTATTCCCAGCAGCTCTCACAAACACCACCCTATACAGAACAGAAATGAATGGACTTTGTGAAGGGCACTTTTGTTGAAATTGGATAGGACTATACACAAGTATTACCAAATACCAGAACAGTTTAAGAGCCTGGTTCAGAAATATTCTAGAGCCTGAGGATTCAAGTGGTCTTAGAAGAGTAACTAAGGAAAGCAAAGTAATTGCCAGTGACTGAGGTTGGTAACTTGGGAGGTTTATTTATGAATAGATGGCAAAATGAATTTTTAAAAAAGTTTCTGGAATTACTTCGCTTGGCTGATTTTTAAGCTGCGCTGTACGTCAGTGTGTTTGAGTGCAGCACAGGTCCCATCTTCCTGGCATGCAGGGAATGCAAGAAGTGAAATGTGTTTTCTGCATTTCCGGTTCATTTTTGTGCTTTTTGCCCCCTTTTGAGAGTATCCCTGAGCCACTCTCCCACAAAGAATTTCACCTCACTTGAATGTTTGTTTGATTTCAGTTAGGTACATCAAAATGGCAAAGAAAACAACACTGTAGCCAGAGTAAGACTGTAGCCCTCTTCCCAGCAGGTCTGTGTGCCCTCTCATTAGTGAGACTTGTCTCTCTTTTCCATGCCATTTTATTTCAGTGGGGGATGGTCCTACTGGAGGAGTCCATGCTGTAAGATGGGAGATCTACAGTGGAGCAATTAAGCCCTGTACTTTAGTGACCTTTATCCCTGTGATTTGTCCTTCAGTTTTGCCTGGCCTAATTTATTATTAAAATTGTTTGCAGTTTCCAGAATGGCCCTAGATGTTGAAAATAGCATGCTACAATATCAGTTAGCTTGTGTAGGTGTAACTCAGGTCTTAAATGAGAGAAGATTTGCCATGCAGGAGAAAAGTTGACAACCAGGGTTCAGTCTGTATTTTATTTCTGTGACTGCACAAAATTAAGAGGAAAAGTGGGAAGGGTGACAGAACCTCAGATATCTTCACCTTGTGACAGCTTCTATGTTCTTAGAACTAAGTCAAAATCTTTTGTGCTCAGTGGAGATAACCACTGATTTTGGTGGAGGGACCAGGCTTGTAAAGAAAAGAAGAGGCATTGCATGAGTGCAATGAATACATTTTTTTCTTACTTTTGAAACCCACTTAAAGGACTAGAATGTCTTTGCTCCTCAGGTCAAGAATTGAGATTTTTGAGTAGACTTGTTTTATTCATCACTCCTGCTCTAGAAGGAAAAAAGCTCCTAGTTTCCCAGATCCTGTCCTGCATCTTCTCTTTCTTGAAAAGTAAGTATGACAACAACCTCCAGTCATACAAAACCATGTCCAAACTTAAGTGGTGTATTTAAAATCCTTCCTTTTATCTGTACTTTGACAAGATAATTGTTTCAGAGTTCTGGGAGAGAGATTATCCACTTCCACAGATAAACCCCTCTGAGTTTTACTTCTGTCTCATTACGTGGGTATTCCCATACTTTAGTTGCCATTTGGGAAACTGCCTTTGATGCACTATTCAGCAGCATTATTCGAGCCAGGATTGTTCTGCATGATCTGTTATGGCCTCGAGTTTGATACTTGAGGTGAAGAGACTGCCAGAGTGACCCACCACTCTGTGTTGTATGCAGAATGCACAGATAACTTCCAGAACTTTTTTCTCTAATGCATCTTTGCAGCCTTTGCACAATTTAGATGGTGTCAATTCTAAATGGATGTGTGAGTCTTACACAAGTTTCTGGAAAATCACAGCACTGTACTGATAGGCAGGTGGAAGCAGTAGCTCTTTTTGAGAAATCAGATGTCAGTCTGGAATTTGGCAAGTGGATTTTCATCTCAGACTAAAAGTTATTAGCCACTACCACTGCTGCTATTAATTGCCTTTCATAAAGCATACATAATTCATAACTGCATGTTCACACTGTGAATGGTGAGTGCCATTTCTGGGTATCTGAGTATTTTAAAAAGCCCTGCAAATGCAATGTTCATAATTCTGGATAACCAGGGCATAGTGGATTCAGTTGCTATGGTTGCAGGCAACAGAAAGGAAAGATCTGAATTGCACCTCAGGCAGCAATAACTGATTGTGCCACTAAATCCACTTACTTTTTTTTTTAATTACAATAATTCACAGTTCTGCTGACACTGCTGCAGGTAACTTCACTGGCATTAACAGAGGCAGGGAACAGGCACTATAAATTGAGGGCCCAGTGTAGAAGTTGTCCCCAGCCTAAAACACTAACCTGTGATGAGGAAGTATGTAAGCAGAAGCTCTGAGTTAAATGTATCCATGCAACAATGGAATGTCTCTAAAAGCAGTCTACGTCAGTTCCAGTATATCTTGACAATAAATGCTAATCAGTTCCAAAAGGAGAATCTTCTCATTTGTTTACATTTGATCAAAAATACTTTATAGCTTTAATAGCTAAGAAGAGAGCTTATTCCCTTAAAAGAGCTTGGATTTTTATTTTGTTTTTAAAGTATATCTGAAGAGTAAGTAAAAAAGGAGCATGTGGACCTCAGCTCTTTTCCTGTTACCAGTTTGGGATTACAGGCCAGAACAAGTTTTACTTTTAAAAAAATAGCTATAGTTTTCACTCCCATGAGATGCATGAACCAGATCAATACTTTGCTGTTTCAGTTTAGTGGAAAGCAGAAGGAGTAGTACCATAAATGGTTAAAAATACCCTCAGAGGCCAGCTAAGCAGTATCTGTTTCCAGTATGGACTACCAGGGGCGCACTAACAGCCTGTATCTCTTAACAATGGGAGACAGTTAGAGGAGCTGTGACTCTGTAAGTTGCTGTAATTTTCCCATTGTACCTGCCCACCTGTTAATATTTGCTGCTGCAATGCACAGTATCTCTGTAGCTAGCTGAACTCATCAGAACCAATCTAATTTTCTCAATAGTTCTTTTAAAAGTCCCTTCTGTGCTGCAGAGAGGTAGGATCAGAGTGACACTCAGTGGCAGGACAGTAAAAGTGATTCTCAGATTCTGTCTAGCATCGATTTTTAGGATGTTAGGGCATTATTATAAAATTTTAATCAGATCGTTATTAGTATTTTCTGTCTGTTTGATAATATTCTATGCTAGCATCATAATTCAGACCAAAACATGTACTTTTGATTGTGCAAACTGGAAGATTGTGTTACTTACTTTGCCAAGGCCCCCTTCACTCATAACTTGTGTGCTGTGATCTCCTGCAACTGAAAAAAAAAGGAAAAAAGAATGTGAGAAATTGAACTAAAAACTCAAAAATTTAATTTCAGAGTCGAGAGACTTGAATCACCATAGTTTTACATTCTGTGGTATTTGAATCTTTACAGATAACTTTAACAGTTCAAAGAATAGCATTTTACATCTTGCATACAATGTATCATGTTCCCTATGTATAACTGACAGTTCATTACCCTCTCAGTTATTTCTGTTGTATCAAAACATTTTCTTTATGTTTCTGAATGCACACTGAGGTATGGTTAACTGAATTTGGTATCTATTAACAAAAGGAGACATTTTCCTTTTTATGAAAGAATAAATTACAGAATTGTTACTGTTAAAGACTTTTAACATCAGTCCTCACAAGTTTTTGAGACAAATATTTTAGGTGGAGTAGTTCTGCAGTAGGGGTAGCAGTGTGGGCTGTCTTTCCAGCTGTGCTTGCTCAGGTGCAGGGAAGGATTCATAGGATTGCATTCGATTATGGAGCCAGAAATTCTCCTTAGCCTGTGGCTTTCTAGAGTCACCCGAACTAACAGCATCCAAGGATATTAATAAACAAGAACTATTGTGATACAATGTTCCTTGAAACACTATATGTAAAATATTTTCCCTCTGTCTCAAACAGGGTCCTGTTGCATCCCCCTTGTCCATGCGATCTGTTCTAACCAGCGGCTCCTGCCTTTCCCCGCCGCCTCCGCCACCGCCGCCCCCGGGACCGCCCCCCATCTTCGATACGGAAACCGCAAAGGACGAAGGAACTGCATCTCGCTCAGCCCTCTTTGCACAGCTTAACCAGGGAGAGGCAATTACCAAAGGTCAGGAGAAAAGAAACCGAATTGTGATCCATGACTTGGAACTACATCAAGAGCTGTTACATGTATTAATGTAACTTTCACAGCATTTTAAAGTTACATTCTAGCAGCTCAGATCCTTCTGAGGCTTGCAGTGGTCCCTTGGAGATGGGTGTATACCAAAATCTCCTTTAGAAGCCACAGCACCCAAAGAAGTTCAGCATACCTGACATCCACACCATTTATTTAGAGGTATCCTTTTAATTTTAAAGCAGCCAAGCTGGATATCTTCAGCCCCCAGTAGCTGGTGACCTCTTAAGTTGCAATTGCAATAAAGTTTTATTCCTCTTTCTGACTCACATTGAGTGTACAAACCTGTGTCAAAATGTGTTACATGTCAGTGAAAAGGTATGGCTCATAGATCAGTGTGGAGTCAATAATAAAGCTTTTTTGTATTAATATTGGACAGTTGTAATTTAAGTATGTCTGTGAATTTAAATACATATGATTGATATATTTACATTTAATGCTGTAGGGATATGTCAAATATTGTCTGAAATTAGAAAAAGAAACTCTATTTTATGGATGGAAAAACATTATACAACAAGCTCTCAGAGCTTGCTACAGACAGAGAGGGACCTAGAAGACATTGTGGTATTTTCTGTTGAAGGTACTAAGATAGCCCATCCACAGTAGAAGAGGTTTTATATGAGCTGCTACAAGTATGTCAGAAGTTACACTTTAGGTCATTACCCAGGAAAACCTTGAGGAAATAAAAAAATGTAATTTCCGAGAATAAGATAACACAATTACAAAACAAACCTTTCATGCTTCAATATGAGTACTTTTAGGATTGGAAAATAGAGTCTTTTTCACAAGCATCCTTTTTTATTAAGGGCTTCGGCATGTCTCTGATGACCAGAAGACTCACAAGAACCCCAGCCTACGTGCCCAAGGTCCATCTGTTCGTTCTCCAACAAAAAGCCATACTCCAAGTCCTACCTCTCCCAAGAATTTCCCACAGCAGAACCATGCCCCTGTCTTCGAGCTAGAGGGAAAGAAGTGGAGAGTGGTGAGTTCCAGTCACACCTCTGAAGTGCACCTTGCGCATTGCAAACCAGGTGGAGCAGTGAAACATCTTGCAAAAGGAGGTCTGTCATTAACATGCAACAAAACAAAGTTGCAACTAAAATGGGCGGAGTCCTCCATTTCTCTGCATTGCTGCAGTTCAACTTTTACTATTCTGCAGGATCTTAAGCTAATTCATTTGTCTCTGAGAATCACTTGCTAATTCATCTCACTAGAGAACATCAGAACCAGCATATAAAGTCCTTGCAAAATCAGACAATGCCCCAGAAACAAGTCCAGTAGAGAAGACCAATTAAAATCCTTTTTTGCAGACCCGTGAATGAGAGAGAACAGTCATCACAGACCACTTTCTCCAGTTACCCTAACCAGTGGAATTACACATTTATTTTTCATTGCCCATTCCATGCAAGCATGTCTTCCATGCTTGAAAGTAGAGGAGTGTTTTCCTTTTGCCCAGTCTACAGATGGAAAAAGGAGATTTGTTTAAAGTTTGGGTGTTAATTTATATAGGCATATACCAAAGAATCTATGAATGAAAATTCTTGTGACTGTGTTAGTTAAGAGAGAGCAGAAAGAATATGCAGTTTAGTCATGCAGAAGGTTATATACACAGTCAGTGTTTATTACAGCGGAGTCTAGTTTGCATAAGGTGCAGTCACCATTTGCCTGTGTTATGTTGCCTTACGGTTCTACTACTTGGAACTTTCCTTGTGGAGCCGTAGCCTTTCCTGGACATCCATGGAGTGTAATTTTTCTTTCACACCTAATGGAAAGAAATTTCTTTGCCTATTACATCTTTATTGTATATGGTAATGCCTGTTCACAATATGCTGTATCAAACATTATATAACATTTGGGGAAGGAAAACCTGCTGCATTCTTCAGGCTGAATCAGATGGGAGCCAAACAACAGTTTTGTGAATGCCTTTTTAAATTGTTGTGAGTGTAACATTTTCGCTGCAAAATTAATGGATTTTATCATGGTCTGTGCTAACTTCTTCAGTTCTGCAGCTCTGAAAGATACAGTGTCATCTAAGGGTCAGTTAGGTGAGATATATGATCAAGCAGATTAGGATTTTAAGCCACAGGAAGGATATTGTCTGTTGTAACTGAAGATGCAATGACTCGAGGATAAATTGTACTAAACTCTGTCTGACTGTTAGCTAGTTAAAGACAACCAATTAAATAAACTTTCTTTTGAAATAGGAATATCAAGAGGATAAGAATGACCTGGTCATTAACAACACTGAACTCAAGCAAGTGGCCTACATTTTTAAGTGTAACAAATCTACACTTCAGATAAAAGGAAAAATCAACTCAATTACTATTGGTGAGTGGGTAGCTCAGCTGGGCTTTAAGTGACAATCTTGAAAAAACTGACTTATGTGATTAATAATGCATCTGAATCATTCCATTCACTTTAATGATTGATCACGTGAGTAAAGTCACTCAGCTATGCAGTGCAGGACTGGGAATTTTTGTAGTTAATGTAGCAGGTGTGCATGTATTTGCTTTTGTCTTGCCTTTCTTATTTATGATTGCTTTTATTTTAGACAACTGTAAAAAGTTTGGCCTTGTGTTTGACAATGTTGTGGGAATCGTGGAAGTGATCAACTCCAGGGATATTCAGATTCAGGTAAATACCTAATTGAGAGACAAAGACAGACAGAGAACAAGGGGCAGGGGGGGGAAGCCCAACATGTAGCTACAAGAGATTTTAAAAACTCACGAAGCACAACAAAAGTAAGAAATACCCAAATGGATCTTTATATGCACTAAAATTCTGCTGATGTTTTTAGAAAATGCCTGTGAAAACTATATACTATCACTGAACAAACCTCCCATAGCCCAGTGCCTTCTGGTTCTGGTGAAGCTGAGAGATCTGTACACTGGCAGAACTGTTACTTCTGTCCCTGATCTGCTTGCTTTCATGCTAAACAGCTCCCAGCACTTGAAAGTTCAGTGGTGCTTACAGAACAAACTCTAGCAGTTAGCTAATTGATTTCCAAGTGCACAAGATTTTTTTCTTATCTTATCATCTCAATGGAAATGTTCAAATAAGACTGTCAAAAGGACAACTAAATGCTATGACGTAAAAGTAGGTGCTGGGATTTCAAAAAATCTCCCTGGCCAGTGATGTGACACTTTATATAAGTAAGTAATGTACTTATTTGCCTTCAAAAAGCTTCATCAGAGATCATCTTCCTTGTGATTCTCATGAAAAAAAATACATGTATTTTAAATGTATACATTGCCCTCTCTATTGGGGACACTTGTCCTGCTCAAAATATACAGTCTGCCTGATATTTTCAGCACTTCAGGCATCCCATTCCAAAGAAGTCTAACTACAGGCTCTAATACTGGGTTGTGTCTGATACACACAATGTAATCTCAAGAATGGACTTCAGGGTGTATTATTTTAAGTGAAAAAGAAATGATAATTATTATATTAAAGTGCCACTCTTCAAAGTGAGGTCTTTTGCTTAAAAGGCTGTGCCTGCTGTATGACATTAAATATAGGTAGTCCTGCTCCATGCTTCAGAAATAATGGTCACAGCCACCACAGGGAATAGGAGCAAAAAGGGGGTTTTATATTTTGAACCTTGTGCAAGTGACTGACATTGCTACCAACTGTGCATCATCTTCTGAACTGTAACAATCAGTTTTATTTGTGATCACTATGTATTTTTACAGCAGAGGCAGTTAGTTAAGGATCCCAGGCATTTATTTGAGCAGTTTTAAAATAATTATATTATTTTTAATCATTACCTCTTAAACTATTCATGAAAACTGAAAAATTTGTATGTAATGAATATCAAAACCACGGCTTGCTAATACTCAAATGAAGTGGAAATACCTTTTAGAAGAATCAAAATTCTTAGAATCAAAATTAATCGTGTTCTATGAATATTGCATAAGGCTTCTATGCATGTCATGGAGCAGAGTGGGGATCCACTTAAGAGGGCAGGGTCTGGTTATACGCAGTATGCTGCTCGAATCAGGCCGCTCCCACAGAGCTGGTGTAGCCAAGTGCTAAGCACCTCCGTTTTCTGAGTAACGTGAAGACCCGAGTTCATAATTTCCAAATACATGATATGTTAATGCAACAGATTTCAGTAAATTAATACTAGAGATTTTGCTATAGTTACTTCAGTGCCATATTGCTTGGCTCTCCTTTATCTCAGTATCTTTTTTTCTTGCCAGATGTTGGCAAAATTTTTTAAACACCCCTTCCTTCTGTTCTCCATTGCATATGAACCCATTTAAGAAAAGGAACTTTAAGATGCATTAATCCGCTGTGTAGATGAGACTTCAGGATAAGGGTGGGATGCAAAAGGACAGACCAGTTTGTTTACTGTCACATTTAAGGAACTGAAGTTGGAAGATATTCTTTAATTAAGTGATGGCAGAACTCTCATTAACAAGTACATCTCTGTCACATGCTGTCACTGTTCTATGGCTCAGGATAGTCTCTGCTGTTTCAATGCATTTTCCCGAGTATATTGCTGTCCTTGCTAGAGAGGGCAGGAGGAGGAATTTTTACTGACAACCAGTGAGTCAGACTGTTAGCCATCAAGAAATCTTTCAATCTTTAAAATTGTAAACAAGAGAAGATTTCCCTTTCTCGCCTCAAGTAAATCCTGTGCTTGCTTTTAAAGAGACATAAGAAATAGTTTTAGAGATTTAATTAAATTGATCTTAGTACTTATTTAGAACTGTAGCTTGCCTGAAGGGGATAAAAACCCTTTCCTGTTGCATGCTGGAAGAGCTTTGAAATCTTCAGAGCATATTACAAATCCCTTGCTGGGTACTACTGTATGCTGGGGTCTTTCCTTTGCTCTTACTGGGTTGAAGTTGACATGTTTGATTTCTTAGCCAGTTCTCACTGATGAACAAGGTGAACACTGCCTAAATATCAGCACAAAAGTGTCACTGAAATTAGAGAGAATCAGAGAAGTACTTTCATCAAACTGTATATTAAAAGCTTGCTGTATATTACAGGTTTGCTGTTGTGTATAGGTCTTTGTTACCACCACCAAGAATTTTCAGTGTCCAACAAATCAAATCAAGGCATCATGGTATCATACAGGCAGGTGACAAATAGATCAGATACTGGTGGTCAAAATTAGACCTGGAAGGCAATGAGGATTTTTTTAACGGTATCTCTGCTTTTTAAGATTTGATGTTAAGTAGGTTTTATTTTGCAGGTGATGGGGAAAGTGCCAACAATTTCTATTAACAAAACAGAAGGCTGCCACGTCTACCTCAGTGAGGAGTCATTGGATTGTGAGATCGTGAGTGCCAAGTCATCTGAGATGAACATTCTCATCCCCCAAGATGGTGATTATGTGAGTGAGATATTTTTTAAGTTTTCCTCTCTGTTCCATACTAATCTTGGCAGCTAATAGCACTTGAGCTGCTAGGAAAGAAACTAACGTAACACACATTGTGTCACCAAAAAATTATCCAAAATAATTGAATTTCCATGTGCTTGTATCTCAGGAGAGAGAATTCCTTATTTTCTGGGGCACAAAGTAATTTCAAAAATCAGAAATTATGTTCTCTCTTTCCATTCTGATGGATAATAGCTTCATCTCCTGTCCATTTGATCTTTTTTTGATATCTAAAGATAATCTTCCAGAGAAATTCACTTCACAGAAGTGCACTTAAGTCTGAAGCTGATGAGACTGAAACTAAGATAAATATAATACTACTAAAGGTGAAATAATACAGTATAATATACTTGGTTTTTTTCTAAAGCTATTGATACATGGGTAGGTGCTGTAGTACCTTCTAGTATTTTCAAGCTGTGTCCTTAAAAGCCACTTAAACAGGTGTATTTTCCCAGTTCCTTTCCTGTTCTAGAAAAAATTTCATACTATGCCCAGTGGCATTTCTAGTAAAGTCATGCTCTGTCACTTCAGACACAACCAAGGGATCACTTCACACAAGCAGGCAAAACATGTTCCCTGGTGTCCTCAACAGAGCAGAAATGAAATTGCAGTGCATGGCCATAGCCAGAACTTAAATTTCTTGTGGCTCTTTTGGGCTGGAATTTGTTACAGGGGTTTAGGCTTTCTAAAATAAAATGTGTAATGAGAATTCTTGTGCTCCACATTTCCAAAAGTGACCGCTGGATGCCCAGCTTTAGATAACTAAAAAGGGAATGATTTTCAGCGGGTGCATATTCACCTATTTCTTTTTGAAAAAGAGTCCTTTTGGTCAGTCTCACCTCAGAATCACCATAACATCAGAAATTACTGGCTATCAAAATACCTCTATGAGGTCTGAATGAAAAACCCTTCTTTTCACATAGTTTTTGTTACTGGGTACAGAGAAACACTCAACAATATCTCCCATCATTTCACTGAATTTGTAGAATAGAAGGACACTTACTTGATGTTCTGCTTTGTTTTGTGTACCCCACAAAGGATACTGAGTATTTTGAAGTGTATCACACTTAAAATGATTGGGGTTTTTTTATTTTATTTTATTCTTTCATATTATAATATTGCTTTTGTCCTTAAAATTGGACTCCTGGCTTAATCTCGGCATCTAAATCCTTTCTACTGTCTTCCAACCCAGACACCAATGGAATCTGAAGTAATTTCTGACATGAGGCTTATTTACTTAGTTGATGCAGATAATGGTGTTGAGAGGGATTATTGCAAAGTAGTACCATACCAAGGCTATTTGAAACTGGGTAGCAATCAGGCTTTTTCCTGTGTGGCATTGTAAAATAGCTTGCTAGGGTAATGAAGAAGGCTTCTCTCTAATCCTGGCATGTCTGAGCTATCAATGCTTTCGCAGTCATGTAGCACTAATAGTACTCCACCAGTTTTCATGAGATATCCCCTGTTTGTTTAACCATCATTGTTGCTTTTGTTTCCTACCAGAAAGAATTTCCGGTTCCTGAACAGTTCAAGACAGCATGGGATGGATCTAAGTTGGTCACTGAACCTGCAGAGATTGTGGGTTGACTTCCTCACGCCATGGAGCACTTGCTGACCGCGGCCAGACTGTGGCCAGCACACACAAAGCAGTAATGTAAAGAACTAGAAGTAGCAGGAGTTCATGCTGCTGTCATAGGCCTTCAGGCATTAGCTCTGCATGCTAGGAACAGTAACACGTCTGGCACCCTTTGGTTAGGCATCCCGGTACTGGTCACATCTCCACATAGTTTGCCTTCACATACAATTTTAATTCTGAATGGGAATGTAATAGGTTAAACCCCCCACCCACCTGTCACATCATTGGTTTGAAATACTGTATACATTAAGCCAACATACTGCATGATACTCTTTTTTTATCATCTTGCTTCAGTGCATTCCTTTTTGTGTTTCTGCTAATCAAAAACAGCATTGAGATGTTAAGGTGTTTATTTTTGCCTATTAAGCAATTCCTGTATGATGCAGTAAAAATGTATCCGTAGAAAGTATGCAGTTTCTTGCAGTTCTGTGGCAATCATAATGTATTTTGTTTTAAACAAGCAAAAAAGGACAACTCTCAGCACTGCAATACATTTTGCTAACTGAAAATCTAAAAAAAATCTGGCAATTTAATCAAAAATGTTTCTAATATGCATATTTAGAAGATCCCACAGTTTTCTGGGAAGTAAGATTTTATTATGATTCACAGACTTGCTGTTGCTCTCTGATTTCTTGCAAATCAGTAGTTCTAAGCTAGAGCCTCATCAATGCTAAAACCTTGCTGGAAATGACTTGAAGGTTTTTTACTCCTTGGATTTTTTTTTTTTCCTTTTTGTCTTTTTTGGTGACACAACCTCTCCCTTTAAAACTTCACATTGTATCTTGCATCTTATACAGAAAACCAAGGACATATACATCTGGTACCAGCTAGTTTTCCTTACTAATACAGTTCCATTAAAATATTTGTACTGTAGCTTATCATGCTCATTAGAAGTATCATCCTGGGAGGTTTTCCCCACATTTGTAGGATTTACTCAGTTTCAAATACGTCCACGAAGCAAAGCCATAGATTTATGCCATACTAATTCTGAGCCCAAATAAAGGGGTAATTTCCCGTTTAGCCATGTGACTCTACTTTACAGTCCCTACTTTACATGCTTTTTTAACAAAGGTGGAGTATTATATACATTTGTATTATTTCAGCACATAGTGCAAATAAAATTCTAAAAATTTTAAAAGCTTGTGTTTTTGATCACTTGTAATAATTTGTATCAGTGACATCACAGTGAGATGCTTGCAGAGCTAGTTACAAGCTAAATTTTGTGCCTAACTTACCTTGAAAGTGTATTAACTCTTAAGGGTTTTTAAGTATATCTTTGATTGTAAACCCTATACAATATAACCAGTAGTGCTCATTCCATACGGTTTTGCTATCCAATGTTTAACCTATGTGTATCATGTGTTTGCTTTAATATATATCATTTTTTCAACAGTAAACTTCTTATGAAATAAAAAAGAAAACATACTTGTTTAAAAACAAAGTTGTGCTTGCTCCATTGCTTGTCCTATAGGGCTTTCTCTTCCTTAAACCCTGTTTCAAAAGCTGGAGTGAGAAAAAGTAGCTCCTTGTCCCATTTCACTGAAGTATTATCACTTCTGCTGCCATAATCCACCTGACAGTGAGTAGAGGATATTCTGCATGCCAGCAGATAAAACCTGAAGTGTCATGCACATAACTTTGGTGACAGCCAGCAAATTGAGCTTTTCATGATTCTCACTTCTAGATACACCTGTATCTTCCAGGGATTATGTCTAGGGAGGTGATCATGACCTGGTGCAAGTTGGTAAGGTTTGCCTTCTATTTTTAGCTTTTCCTGTTGTTTCTCTGTATGGCTTCAAATCACAGGTGGTCCACTCTGTATGTCACTTGGATGTGCCTCATCTCTGAAAAACGGGCTCCGCATACTTGTCAGGATAAAAGGATCATTGAAGGGTTGTTTAATCCTTAAATCATAATCATAATGTGTTCTACAAAATAATCTCATTCTGGAGCATTCTGGCCTGAGATACCGACTCTTTCTTTCATACAGCATCAAAGAGGGGACAAGGCATGCAGCAGCAGGATGCCACTTACTGCTTTGGAGGTAAGATACAAACCAAGTATCAAATCTTGATGATAAACAGGAAGCAGCGAGACAGCTCTGAATCAGTACACAGGCAAATTCTTACAGTTCTTCTGAGGGATTTAACTCCCCCATCAAATACAAAGGCTGATCTGATTCTTCTTTTAAACATTGGATGGCAAACTCTTTTGTGGCTAGACCTTCACCCTAGCATTCATAGTCCTGCAACAAGCAAGACCCAAGTACATTGCTTTGACTGGTTTCTTAGCAGAAAAAGGTCTTGTGCAGTAACAGCTCATGCCTGGCAGTCTGAGCACACCTCAGACCTTTGTCAGAGGGCAGAAGTTTAAAGGCAAAGGAAGAAAGCCTTGTATGGACAGACCCAAGGCAATTGCTTCAACTGAAGAAAAGGATGCCAAGTCAATGCATTGCTGGACACCAGAAAAGCAGGAGAGAGACTTCCAAAATAGGTTTTATCCAGTACTCTTAGTCAGCCACATAACAACAACTACAAAAAATCTATAACTACCTTTTGTCAGTTCAGTTTTGTCATCATAAAAAATACTTGTTATACATTTCTGGTAGGTTGGACTGTTCTTTCCCTGCAACCTGTCATTAAATGCAAAATTACAAAGGAGTGCTAAATAAACAAAGTTCTTCTTCTGCTTTACATGAATTTGTGTACAATTAAAGGTTAAAACCTCATTTTTTGAAAAATCAAGTTTATCTTAAGATAGAAATAGTCCACAGCAGAATGATGATTTGATGAATCATCTCAACCATGAGCAGTTGCATCCACCAAGTTTTCAGCAGCAAGACTGATCTGTGTTTGATGGTTGATTCCAGCAAGGAATGAACTACTAAATGCTGAGCATCCCTCTAAGGTCCCATTGATCTTTTTTTTACTGCATGCTGTCACACAAGATATATCCCTGGATTTCTGCATTATGCTACACTAATACTGTGGTCATGCCCTAAAATCAGTGCCACTGTCAAAACAGAAGACAGTGAATTTGGTTCATATATTGATATGGAAAAAATGTGTATGGTGTAATTAGCCAATTCATTTCTATAAACCTGCATGGGTCAAATATTCACTAGTACAGATGCTGTCAATCAGCCAGTAAAATACACGTAAAAGAGAAGGCGAGCTTTTAATTTGTCTAAATGTAAAGAGCTTTTTTTCCTGTGAAAATCTTCAATGGATGCCATACTTTCTTAAATAGAATAGGGTGCAAAGAGGAGGGAGACAGGCTCTCTGCAGTGGTATGCAGTGACAGCACCAGAGACAGTGGGCACACACTGCAACACAGGAGGTTCCCTTGTACGTCAGGAAGCGCTGTTTTCATGTGCAAGTGACGCACTGACACAGGTTGCTCGGAGAGGCAGTGGAGTCTCCATCCTTGGAGATATTCAGAAGTCCCATGGGCCTGGTCCTGCGCAACCGGCTCTAGGTGGCCCTGCTTGGGCAGGGGGCCAGGTGGACTGCAGAGGTCCCTGCCAACCTCAGCCCTTCTGTGTTCTGTGACACTTGCTTAGTTGTTTAGAATATTGGTCACTAAGAACCCATTGAAGATTAGACACATCGAGGTAGTGACTCCAAGTACCCACCAGATGGCAGGAAACAGCCGAGGTCAGGCCTTCGCAAGCTTTTAATGATAAATTGCAGGACTGCAGCGTTTACAAAGGACGTGGATGCTGTTTGCCAAACAGCTGGGGAATTCTGCCCTCTAAAAGTTACTGTAAAAACACTTAATATTACTTTGATCTTAAAATTATCATCTTGGTAAAAGGTAAAGGTTTGAGTGGGATGAACAAGGAAGAATCAAAAATAACTACTTGTTACCAATTATTAAATTGATCTTTTGGGTTGTTTTTTTTTCCTTTTTTTTTTTAAACACTGCTAAGCATATCTCCATTTAAAAAAATACCTGATTGAACTTAAAAGTAATATTTAATAGAGCCATTGAAGGTAAAGGAGTAAGTAATTTCAAATCTGTGTTTGAAAACTAGAAATCTTTTCCATGTGCTAGGGAATTGGGAACTTGCTAAGGTTTTCCAGTGCCATAGTTATTTTCCAGACAAATCATTCTTGTTCTTACTCTTTCCTGAATCCTCAACATATCTGGATCTGCATGAGTTCCTTCAATATTACTGCACTATGTGTTCATCACCCTGTGCCTCACATATCTTTCCAAGAGATAAAGCATTTGTCCATTTGGAATGCTTCCGGGGGTCAATTCAGTCTGCGCCCTTAGTGCACTCTCCTGATGTGCTGTTCAACTGGGCTGCTTCTAAAACAGCTGCTTCCAGACAAATGGAGGTAAGGTTCAGTCAATTATACGATATTCTACCAAGCACAGCAGTTATCAAGTACACAGAAAGCAGATTCAGTTTTCATTCTGGAGGTGATCTGGGCCCAAATGCTGTGAAAATACTGCCCAGAAGTAGCTACTGCCCTCAGAAGATGCCTATAAACAGGCCCCTGACTTACGATATAATCCCCCTGTTCCTAGATAAAATCATAAATAATGCTCCCCAAGGAATGTTCTGACTACCAGAAAACAAGAACCTGCTCTGTCTTTATGGTTGAAATGATGCTGAAAAATCTTTGTATGTGCCAAAAGTTTTGTAGAAGAACAGAGAATATTCCCTACTCCACCACCCAAAACTCACTGGTAATTTCCTTGGCGTAACCTTTCTTCCCTAGGTCTTGCTGCATGCTGAGGCCCCTACCCGATCACCGCTGACCACCAAAGACTCTAAGTCTCCAAAGCCCTAATTGCACTGCTGCTTCAGCAGAGGCACCATCATATTTCCTCCCTGGGAAGAGAAGGGAATGTGATAGGGAGTTAGGTAACTGGTAAGGCTTCCCAGTGCCACGTTCCTGAGTAAAGCTGTTTTGTTGTTAATCTTCCTTCAAACAAGGCCAAGGTAAAAGGCAAATAAAGGTGTTTATGCACAACTCCTAAACCAGACAGTACGAATAAACAGGCAGCCACACTAAAAACTTGTGTACCCTAAGATAAAAGTGGAAAAGTTTTTTGTTTTTTTCTCCAGCTGATTTGCTATGACCTTTTTATCAACTGTGACCACCAGGATTCTGTTTTCTCTGTATTACGCTTGAAGTTGCATCTATTAGAAAGAAGTTGCCTCAGTCGACTGTGTAAGGTTTTAGAACCAATCTCTCCTTCAAATTCCTTAGATGGATGTGACAGATCAGTTTCAGAGTGAAAGGCTAAATTGATTTAATTTGGGAGACAGTTGTACCATTTTCCACACACTAAATGTGTAATGTTTTACATTGTCGTTATGTAAATGCATACATATGTTTTTTTGCTCAAGTTTCATGTTCTGTATCTGGCTGCTTGCCCCAAGCGGGAAGGTTCTCACTCTTCAGTGACTCTGTAATAGTTTCAGTGATGAAGAATCTCTTTAACCATCATTTGCATTTAATTTCACTCTGTACATGAACATAAATACTTGATACAAATGTCTAAATAACATGAACTGTAGCTGTTGGGCCCAACAATAATTAACCACTTTGGAATTACAAGACCTTGTTGATTAATGGCCAACAACTCTCATCCAAGGACTCTTTAGAAGAGCTCCTATTATTAGAATATTTGAGCATGATGCAGGATATGTGATCTGTTATCCCACAAGCAAAGAACTGAACTTCAACACCTCAGTGATTCCTCGGTTTTAAAAGTGGCTTAAAACCCTTGAAACAAGATGCTAGAAGGCATATCAAAAATGAGCAAAGATACATGTCTGTAGCTCTGTACAGCAGCCACATTTACAGTGCACCAGTGTTCTGTTACTTCCTATTGACTACGAAGGATTCCCCTCTCAAGAGTGACTGATGAGGTTTTTCAGCATTACCTACACTTAAAGAGCTTAAGGTGCGATTCCAGATTCCCCTTAAACCTTAACTGTTATGATCCCAGCTTTTAGGTGCTTACCTTCTTCTTTTGATGTAGTTCAAAACATTTCCTCTTGCCTAAATCTCATTTCTAGGGAAGAGGATATTTTACTGCCAAGGCATTAAAGGACTTATTTTCATCAGCTGGTACAATGAGCTGCCCAAGAGTCTCTCCCTTTCTGACTCCACCCACCAGAGAAAGCAAAGTAGCAAGAAATTGGTGCTGCAGAAAACTGTAAATACTGCCCTGTGTGACAATCTGACACAGCAATGAAACAAGACCCTTTGTCATCAAAAGCCCAGACTGTGAGTTTGTCACTACTGGCAAGCCCTGTTGTCACAACATCTCTGTCATATGCATCCCAGAACAGAAAAATCTGAATGCTCACAGAATCTGTGGGTCAATTGTGGGTTATTTTTTTAAAACCAGAGGATTGAAAAACTAATAACTGAAAAATTTGGGCCTGAGGAAATGTTACATCATTACATTTTTAGTCCATTGCTCTCTGCTATCAGTGGTTCCGTTTCACCTTGAATATCCATAATAATCTCATAGTGAGTTCTAACTCACTATGGTTACGCCTGGGTAATGCTGCTGCTGGTCAGCCTAAAATTTACATGTGACCAGCAACATTATATGAAGTCTCTGAGATCTTGTAATTGTATCTTAAGATCTGATCTAGCTTTCAAAACCTGTGGCCAGAGAGACCAAAAAAAGAATTATAAAAAAAAAGGGGGGGGCTAGACACTCCTTGGTCCTGAAGGGTTTGTGGTAAAAATCGAATTTAAAAAAAAATTAAATAGATTGTAACTCATGAAGGAAGAAGTGAAATATTATAGGGAAAGAAGCCTTGTTGTATTACATTTACTGTCAGTTTTCCAAGATAGTTTTTCTATTAGGAGTTAATAGATGGTTTAAAACCATGTTTTCATCTATACACTTGTCTATCTTCCTTTCTTCCTTCCTAATCATGCTGAAACTTGCTGTGTTTCCCTAAACATTTACCCATATTGATTTCACCAAGGTCTGTGTTATGAAACATGCCAGTGTAATTAAAACCATAGCTACATAGTGAGTGCCAGCAGCACCTTACATAACTGCATAATATTGTATGGGTCATTATTTGATAATCACTTTGGCAATCCACCTCAGCTTGCTTGCATTCTAGACTCACTCCATACAAACTTCTGGGACTTAAAGAGTGGAAATTGCAGTTAGATACATGGGAAAAATTCTTTACTGTGAGAGTGGTGAGGCACTGAACAGGTTGGCCAGAGAAGCTGTGGATGCCCCACCCCTGGAAGTGTTCAAGGCCAGGTTGGGTGGGGTTTAGCGCCACCTGTTCTAGTGGAAGCTGTCCCTGCCCATGGCAGGGCGCTTGGAACTAGATGATCTTTAAAGTCCATTCCAAACCCGGCCATTCTATGATTTTATGAAATTGGTTGAGGTTAAATGGGAAAATAGTTTAACAGGGAGAGGGAGAAACTTCTGGTTTTGTTGAGCTGTGACGTTTGCTGTCTTCAACATGGGAGACACTCTGGGTTCACAGTATGCATTATTTGTTCATTCAGTATGGAGCTGTGTTAACACGCCTGTCAGAACTCTCAGGCTGGTTGAGATGCTTAGTAGAACACAGAATCCTTAAAGATTACAAATCAGTTTGAAGAACTGTGTTTAAACTTGCTGCTGGTTCTTTGTTCAGCATTTGAGGAGAGCAAGTCCTATGGTGAGCAGCTGAGGGAGCTGAGGGTTTAGCGTGGAGGAGGCTTAGTAATGACCTTATCGCTCTCGGTAGCTACCTGAAAGGAGGTTGTAGCCGGGTGGGCCTCTTCTCTGGAGAGTTTCAGGTTGGAAGGATTAGGAAGAATTTCTTCACAGAATGGGCAATTAGACATTGGAATGGGCTGCCCACGGAGGTGGTGGAATCACCGTCCACGGAGGTGTTTAATGAAAGCCTGGACGTGGCACTCAGTGCCCTGGTCTAGTTGACAAGGTGATGTTCAGTCATAGGTTGGATTAAAGAGGTCATTTCCAACCTAAATGATTCTTTTGTTTTGTTTTGTTCGGTGTTTTTTTTTTTCAAGAGGAAGAACACGATATGTGATAGGGGAAAATATGAAAAGGGGGAGATAAAAGGGGAAAACCACCCCACAACATTTAGACAAGAAAATAAAACCGCAGAACTTTCACACCATTCGGAGCTCTAGAACCCGCTGCGTTCGCACGTCAGGGGCAGCCGACTCTGCCTCAGCCCTCGGCGATACCATCTCTTGGCGAGGGCGGGGGGGAAGCCTGTTTCTCCCCGGGCGCGGCGCTCTCCCCGTCAGGCTTTCCCCCCCGCTCCTCCGCGATAAGTGGGAGAGGCAAAGCGCGTCTCCGGCGCACGCGCGGTGAACGCTCAGTGCCCGCCAGGATGGAGGAGGTGGCGGAGCGCGGCCGGGCCGGCGCTGGGGCGAGGGCGGCGGGCGGCAGCGCCGCCGGAGAGGAGGGAGCCAGTGCCAACGCCGCGTCCTCGCCACCGCCATGCTCCCCTCCGGAGGGCGGCGGGGCGAAGCCACTGAGCGCGGCGGAGTACGCGCGGCGCGTACACCAGTGGCTGTGGGACTCGTACTGCGGGTACCTGGGCTGGCAGGGCTGCCCACCCGCCCTCCTCGCCGCTGCCGCCGCCGCCGCCGCGCAGCCGCCCCCGCCCGCCGCCGCTGCCTACTACAGCCCCTTCTACCTCTTCGCTCCGCCGCCGGCACACACGGCCTCCGCCGGGACGGGGCCCCGCGCCCCCGCCGCTGCCACCCCAGCCTGGCCGGGAGCGGCGGGCGCGGTGTCCCCCCTGCCCAGGGCGGCCTCCGGCAGCGGCGCCGGCACCAGCGGCAGCGGCGCCTCCAGGGACACGGGGCGGACGGCGGGTGAGTGGGGGCCGGGGCTGGGCCGCTCGGCCTGGGGAGGAAGAGGAGCCTGATGAGAGACGCAGCTTCGGGAACCGGGATCTGGAGAGGGAAGCCGGGGGTGTGCGACGTTGGGAGTCGCTGCGCTTCCGTTGGCTGCGGCCCCGGGCATGTGGCTGTGCCTTGTGACACAGGGTGACAGCCCTAATACCGAGATCGTAAGTCCAGAACTTGGTCCATAAACAAGTTTGAGATACAGGGTGACAGCCCTGATACCGAGGTTGTAAATTCAGAACTCGGTCCATAAGCAGGTCTGGGGGGTTTGACTCGCGTATACAGTTTACAGCTTCAGTGCTCGTAAAGATGTTTTCATGGATACGAAGGAGTTGATTTTTTTTTTTTTTCCAGTGGAACTTATTCTTGTCATAACAGGCTTGTAATGCATCTAGCTTTGTAAGTAGCCCGTTTGGATGATGACATCTAAACTAACTTTGCCTGGGTTCAGTGGGCTTTTGGTGCTCAAATAAAATCATTTAGTGAAATCGAAGCAGAGAAGTGAAAATATGCTGACATTGAACAAGCTTAGGCAGCAGGATCCGAGATAAACAGACGTCTGTTGCAGCTGTAAATATTGAAGGCTGTGCACAGCAGGCCTTCTGTTTATATTTGTTCAGGAGTAAAGCAAACTTACTCTGATCACATCAGAGGGAAAACTTGGAGCAGCAACAATTCCTCACAAGTTGAGGAACGCCTAGGTCACATTCCTTGAATGTTCGTACCACTGTGAGCAGTGGTAGGAAATTGTGGAGAAGAGCATTGCTGAAGGACTTTGGAAGAAAGCCAGATCTCGTTTCTCTCTGCAGGACAAAGTACGACGTTGCTGATCTCTGACATTGTTTATAAGCTTAGTGGCAGTATGTGTGTGGAAGATGTTTTTCGTTCCTTTTTCCTGATTTTCAAGGGAAGGAAATCAAGCTTCTGAGCTTGCTTCTTTCTTATGTTTTTGAGCAGATGTTGCTTAAACGTGGTTAGAACACAAAATAGTATTTTCTGTAATTATGCCCTGATTCTATTATAGTTTGCTTATGAACTGATATTGCCAGTCATTAAAAGGAAGATTGGACAAAGGCTAGGCTGAAATGATTCTTGGATTTTTATCTGTTTTTTCAGGAGCTAATTCCATATGTTAAAGGTAATTTAGGGCATAAATAGCATTTCATGCTGATGAACATGGTTATTCTGAATATTGCAACACACCTGGCCTTCTTAAGGGACTAGGTATGTGATCCAGTGATACAATACAGTTATAAACAAAGACTGTTGTGCTGGTGCTTTGGCTTCAGGTTGCAGATGGCTATATCTGGAATAGCTAAAGTGATTATGGCTCCTTCTTCCCTGCTGTAGATTATTGCCCACACAGCAGGCTCGGCAGGGCAGGTCATGTATCTGTCCCTGTGCTAATGCAGTGTACAGCCCCTGTGCTTACGTAAGCTGAAATAAGTGACAGCTTATGTTAATGTTGCCGATTTTAAACTGGGATGTCAAAAAGTGGGATTGTAACTGCCTCTGCCACTTCAGTCTGCCTGCAGGTATGTGCCAGTGCACCAATACTAACAGCACCCTGGGCAGTGGCAGGCTCTGTGAACAGTCACCGTGATTTAAGACACTTCCTCTCCTGGTTGCTCCCTGCCTTACTGCAGGAGACTACTGCTCATCCGTTGGGAACAGCAGGGCAAAAGGTGCATCCAAGCCTCATCTGCCCTGTGGCTGAGCAGTGCAAACCCTTGTTAAGCACTATGTGGATGCTAAATCCTGGACGTTGAGCTGGATGGATGTTGCATTTGGCTGTCCTTGCTGAACCAGTGGCAACCCTTGGCAAAAGAGTGGATTTCTGATGTGAGGAACATCTTGAATCACTGCAATGTAAATCTGCCAGAGTCTAAGGGTTGCCAAGATTTCTTAATGTGATGGAGTTGAACATAATTTGAATACTTATTTCCTAGCCCCATGGAGCTTCTTCTTTATGCAGTCATTTAATTTATTTATTCAATGGTGAATAAATCAGTCTCTGCCACCAACTTTAACAAATGTGCTGCTTTTAACAGAGCAAATGAAAGCTTTCACCTGGCACTGTGTATTCAAGCCAGGATTGGGAGACTGGCTATGTTCCCACCTGCCTTAGTTGAAGAATCTCTAATGAGAATTTAACAGACAGCTTGGACAGGCTTTGACAATGCCAATGGAATCCATTTTAGTATTATACGTGTAAGTCATGGTACTTGATACTATCGATGCAGAGCGATCAGTGCAGCAGGTATGAAATGAAGCTGTATAAACCCAGGTATGTTAAATAAGTGCTGGCTCTTACCTGATCCCTGCCTGATTCTCCTTACCTCATTTAAAAGTTCTGTGGGCTTTTGGCTTGGCACACACAGCTCACAGGGCCATGGCTGGCAGCATCAGTCTCAGCAGCTGAACTGGGGAGGCTTATTCTAAATGAAATTTAGATGAAATTATGTTTTTTGAGATTAGAGTGTGGTATGATTTTCCTTCCTCTTCTGTCCTTTCTGTGTGTGGGGATAAGTATTCTCAGAAACAGTAACAAGCCCAGTCACTGTTTCCCACAGGTTCCATCTGGTAGCAGAAGGGCATTTCTCAGTGAAGTTTTGACTTGAGTCGTTGCAGGTTTCGTGTGAGAGTCATGTTCGTCCTTTGGGAAGTAGAGTAGCTGGGTCCAGATGAAATTATTTTGCAACTCTGTTTCTTGGAAAGTTTCCAAGAAACTCTTTAATGTTTTCTCTGCTTAAATAACCTGAGAAACAAAAGCTTGTGACTCCTTACTTTGTGCCCATTTGCACTTGACCAGTTAAATAGGAGAAACGTGTTAATGTTTTCTGCCTGGGGGTAGAGCAGTATGCTGTGTTTTATTATAAGTAGTCTGTAAAAATGTTTATGTCAAGTATGACTGATATTTTCATCCATTCCTGTTTGTGTCTGAGTGGAGACAAAATAGGCTGTTTTACTCTGAGAGCTGGTACTTGGTATACATGGAAGCCTTGGTGCTGATGGATAGAAAAATTTTGGTAGATCTAATTTTCATTTTAATCTGACCTCTCAGATTTACATAAATCTGGTCTCTATGAGGTTGTTCTAAACAAAAGAACACAAAAACTGATGCATCTTCAATGTACTTCAGTTCTTTAGTAGGGCATGATTTTGCCTGTGGTCCTAATTATGAGGGGACTCAGTTCCGAAAGAGTTAAAGTTCTTAAAGAAGGTTCTTCTAATTCAACTTAAACAATTCAGATTATATTTTATGCATACATTTTTATAAGTTTTCTTGAAGAACATGTGAGCCGAGATCAAGCTCTTGATTATGTTCTTGCAGAGAGGTTCATGTGGGTTGTTCTTTAGATGTTAGTGTTAACTTTGTGTTAGTGCAGTAAAATCTGGGTAATGTGAACTATTTCTGTTGCAGGTCGGGAGTTCCTTATCCCTTCACTGGCACACAGATTCATAGCAGAGATGGTGGATTTTTTTATTTTGTTCTTTATAAAGGCAACCATCATTTTAAGTATTATGCACCTCAGTGGAATAAAGTAAGTTGAACAATTTAAAGCTTTGTTACATACAGCTTTAAGTGTTTCATGCTTGTTGAGGTGTCAGGTTGTAGTTATGGTGTGTTTATGCATATGATATCATTAAATAACTGACAGAAGTTGAGGAAAAAGCACCACTAGGCTAACTTCCTTGTAAATACATCCTGATTTTGGGTCAGCTGATGGAAACACAGAATTTGTATGGGTCCATAGCTCACAAACTCTCTACTGAAGAAAGATTAGACTTGGACATTAAAAAGTCCTTTATAATTTTCAAAGAAAAACACTGACAAATAAACTTGTTAAACAGCTTTTAAAAATGTAATAGTTCTGGCTGGGATGAAGTTAATTTTCTTCATAGTATCTTCTGTGGTGCTGTGTTTTAGATTTCTGACCTAAACAATGCTAACCACCCTCCACCAAAAAAAAATTCTGATCAAGCATATCAGATAGGTATGTACTTGGAAAATACAGCCTGGTTGCTAGGAATGCTGCCACACTGCAGGCTTTACTGGGTGTAAATTTGGTTTCTTAAAAAGTGCATTGTGTGCATCAACTGTACACTAGACTGAAAGATTCGTCATTTCACGGTTTTGTATACAGATGTAGTAATTTACCTCAAAGATTTCCTTTTTTAGCTGCTTCTTTAACTGTAGATATCTTACTCCTTAACTCAGTTACTTGCTTTGGGTTGGTGTAATCAAGTATTTCAGTCTGATTAAGAGATGAGATCTTAGTGTAGTTGATAATTCCACTACTGTACAAACACATTTCAGAACTCAGGCTTTCTGCTCAAGAACCATCCAAACGTTGCCTGACTGTAAAGCAATACTATACAGGTAACATCTTCCAGTCACCTTCAGCTGTGGCTTGGAAGGGGTGTGGAAGAGGGTCAAATCCAAAACAATAAATATGCCAGTGTAAATGATCAGTGATCGGTGGGTTTTGTTCAGATAAGCAGCAATTGAAATGCCAAACGTTTGTTTCTGTTTAGTCGCCAAATCTGACCACCCGTAACGTGACAGCTTGTGTTTCTATTTTGGCCTTAGTAGGTGGAGAATGATACAAAATGAAGTACTGGAAAGATAGGGAACAACTATATGTATATTGCTGCTGTAGAGTGGTGAAAGAGTAATTTACAGCATTTTCAATATTAATAGTTTTGTGAGACAGTCAGTTGCTTACAGGGAACTTCAGAGAAACATTCTGGGGGCTTTTGCTCGAGACATGGTGTGCTTGTGGTTAGCTGAGTTGTCATGAAAAAACTATGTCCTTACAGGCTCAAGAAAGATACTTCAGGCCAAAGCTGTATTGAAGGGAAATCCAGGTTGTGCTACACCGTTTTCTTAACTCCTGGGTTGTTTTGGATTTTTTTCAGCCCTTAAGTCTGAATAAAGAGGAGGCCAAGTAGTACAAATATTAGATGAACTGTTTTGAATTGGGACTGCATGTTTGCATGTGAGCCTTCTTTAGATGCATGAGTGAAAAATTCTTGCCTTAATGTGTTGCAAGTATATCCATTCCACGTATCAGATAAGAATGTTAAATCTGTGGGGTTCATCTTATGAAAATATGCCATTAACTCCAAATGGATGCTTCACATAGCTCTGTTAGGCTAAAAACCACAAGGTTTCAATTGCTTTATGTTTAAATCTTCCTATTGCATACCAAGGTGCCTCCAGAAGAATATAGTGAGCAGTAAAGAATGAGAATGAGGAACCCTGATGAGAACCCTGATCAGGCAAAGGAGGATATAAAACTCCCTTGATTCCTTAGGGAGACTTGCAACTTCTCCCTTGCATTCATGAAGAATGTGCCCTTTTCTTTTTCCTTGAGTGTTTGTGTAAGAAAGATACTTGGAGACTTGGATGCCTTCCATTTATATCAAGTTAGATGGTTACATGCAGAATCTGTTTACCTCCCAAGGACTGTGAGAATTTTCAGAACAATTCTGCAGTTCACTACCCAGGGACACCATTGTGCAAAAGTGGTAATAAAGAACGATCTTTTCTTAATTAAAAAGACAAAACAAACTAGACAGCAACTCAGAATGAAACTGAGTGTTCTGAATTTTAATGGCTTGCTTAGTATCAGAGAGGGCAAGGAGCTTTTGTTCTTTTGTAATACCAGAACAGAGGGAGTGAGTTCTGGTATTAAAGGGGTCATACTGGTATTGGGAGAAGGATGGTTTTAAAGTTCAGTTTTATTTTGTACAGGGACATCTCTAAATTTGCCATGCATTACATCGTAGAAGAAATAGATGAAGATACGTCCATGGAAGATTTGCAGAAAATGATGATAGTAGCTCTCATCTACAGGTTATTAGTCTGCTTTTATGAGGTAACTACTCATAAACATTAACTCTTATAATTAACAGTTGTGAGTTGTTGAAGAAATGGTTTTAAAAAATTATGTTACCATTGGCCAATAAAGTAAATCCTCTTTACAGTATTTTGGATTATGTTGAAGCTTATGACATTCACATAGTTCTGAGGATAACCAAGTTTGCTAGACCTGTCAACAACATGGTGGTGTGTGGAATTGAAATAACCTTTCTTTTACAGATAATCTGTATTTGGGGAGCAGGTGGAGCAACCCCAGGGAAATTCTTGCTTGGCCTGCGAGTTGTGACATGTGAAACATCCGTACTTATTGCACCCAGCCGTGTGTTAGTCATTCCGTCTTCTAATGTCAGTATGACAACGTAAGTGCTCCTGGCTCAGTCACGTTGCATTCAGGTTAACAGTACTGAAAGTGTGGGATTTGGAAGGAAGTTCACCACTGCTTTGTTGTTGACCTTTGCAATAATTAGACTGCAAGAGCTATTGTCAGATTCTGTGATCTAAGAATAAAATGGTAATTATTCAGTCCCATGGAGTATTTTTCAGGGTAGGTGGTTAAATCTCCTCTAGAGCTTGACTTTTGTGCTGTGCAAAACTTGGGTGCTAAACTTGGAAGTTTACGAATATAAGCAGAAAAATGAAAATAATGCACTGAATGTTCTATTCTGATTTCAGGTCCACAGTACGAGCTTTGATCAAGAATTTTTCTATTGCATCATTTTTTCCTGCGTTCATTACACTGCTGTTTTTCCAGCATAACAGAACAGCCTATGATATTGTAGCAGGAACTATTGTGGTCAGAAGAAACGGAGTCAGATGATACCAAAAAAAGAGATTTTCAGACTGGTTCTGAACACTCCTGCCAAACCCCAGTGAATAAAGACCTACCCCAGAACTGAAATTGAGGTGTCTGTTGGAATCTTTTGCCCTAATTAAATGGGAACTGATTCAGAAGCTAAAGAAAATTTATGATGCCAGCAACTACCTTTGAAGTATTGGAGTTTTCATAGATGCCACAGAAGTTTGGGAGAGGGAACATGTATTAAATCCAGGAGTATTAGCCTCTGACTGATGAGACAAAACTGTCTGTTTTAACTGCAAGAAGGAGCTGTTCATTTGTCACTCTTTGGAAAGCAGATCCCTAGAAATACTCCACCTTAAAAGAAATACTGCTCCTAGAGTTTTGGATGTTGGCAGGTAACTAGAAAATGAAGTTTTCCAGGCAGTTGCCTGTCAAAGGATAAGGGGGAAGAGACCTGCAGTATTAGACAGCAAGGCAAATGATGTTAATTAAATTGCCATGTATGCAGGAAGAGAGATCAGCACTGGTTATCAGTGTCTTTTATTATTGCTTCACAGATCATATTCCCTCACCTTTTAAGTATTTTCTCACAACATTGATGTGTAAAGCTTTTTTGCATGATTGTCTCAAGCATTGTCACTTACTTCACTTGTCCAAGCTAATGAAGAGGTGAAATAATAGCTGCTTTTTCCTCTGGGAAGGGTATGTTACACTGCAGTGTTAGTGATCTGGTGTGTGTAAATAATTCTGGAGCCATGAACAGTACAGACCATGCTAATGAAAGGTAACTTCTTTGCTTCTCTTTGGAGTGAAAACACTTGTCTAGTTCTTGCATATAATGCAGAGCAGAAGAACTGCATGTGTTTTAGGAGCATGCAGAAAACATAAACTGAAATGTGTTATGGGTGTAAATCTGCAGAAGTACAAATACTGGTTATTTTCACTTTATCATTCTGGCTAATTGTTTGTATATTCAGAATAACTTAAATACTGAATAAAGAAACCTAATATTTTGCATGACTATACAGCTTAGATGATTCATTTATTGTTATTAGCATCCCAGGAAATGAATATAAGCAGTATTAATGTTTTACTGAACTTTGAGTCAGAGTTTGGAATTCTTTGATCCCAGTTTTTGTGTGCTCCTCTCTTAGGCATAATATGGCACGCAGTAGCTGAAGTTCTTGCCCTGCTTTCAGTTTTGGACAATGGCTTAGTTGACAGTAGCAATGTTTGAGAGTTTGGTTATTGCTCTTGTCTCCAGGTGTAGTAACTTAGTAATGTGTTCATATGCTGCAATATTTTTGTTTGACAAGTCATGTTCTTCCATGTATAGCTGTACTGTGTATGCATTTCAGTTTTCATTCTGAATGATGATTCAGGACTAGATCCAATGCTTAATAGTGGAAGAATGACATTTTGCCATCCATTATGTCTCCAGAATGAGGTCACTAACTGTTTAGATAACTACTTTTTCTTTACTTCAAAAATAAATATTTAAAAAGTTGTTGTGGCTAAACCACTGTTTTTAGAGTCTTTGCTCAATCATGTTTTTTGAATACTGCCAGGGGTGGTGATACTTACATTGGCAGCCTCTTCCAATGCTTGACAGCCCTTTCCATTAAAATTTTTTTTCCTAAGGTCCAGTCTAAACCTCCTGGGACCAACCTGAGGCCATTTCCTTGTCCTGCCACTTGTTACCGGGGATGAGAGACCAACCCCCACCCGGCTACACCCTCCTTTCAGAAGGTAGTTGTGGAGAATAAGGTCACCCCTGAGCCTCCTTTTTTCCCGGCTAAACACCCCCAGTTCCCTCAGCTGCTCCTCACAGGACTTGTGCTCCATTCTTTCAGACTTAAGCACTGATGGGCATAGCAATCAGCCTGATGAAAGCTAAACTTACAAGTCCTTTCTAGGGTGAATTTTGCTTATTCACAATTGCAGTGTGAACACAACAAGAGCTTCTGTTCTCTTTACTGTAGCAGTGACCTAAAAACTAGGATTCAAAAGGGGATGGGGGAAGAAGAGAAAAGCAAAACTGTTGGCTAATACTTCATTACTACCAATTCAAGTATGAGGGAAGGTATCTCGTACCCTGCAGAAAAATACCACCCCTTCCACAGGAGGGGAATTAAAAAATTACAAGCCAAGAACACACAGCCTGTCCATGGAAATGTGTATACACTTGTTGTGCTAGCTTTTAGTTTGTCTCTTAGGCAAGCTGTATCCCAGATGTGGCTTGTTTCTGCTTGAAGGACAAGTGCTTGGCAGGTAATTTATGGCTAAGGGGGAGAAAGTGGAAATCTATGGGATTTTTCACATGTAGACATCTGGAAACAGGTAACTGCATATAATCCTTTCATGGCTACAGTGGCATGCATGATCTGCATGCCTGAACAGCAGTGTGTGTGTGTGGTTTGAAAGTTGAGGTGCTGAGAGTTTTCTATTTCTAGAAACAGTGACTGGAGCTCTACACCTGGAAAGAGCAGTTGGCCTTTGCCCTACTGTCATGTCTAGCTTGTGCTTGAAAGGTATTTCGCCTCGTACCAGCAGCACCTGTAGGAGCTGGGATGCATGGCAGAAGTGCCAGCCAAGGCCCCAGCAGAGCCTCTGAAGACAGTTACAGCATTGTCAGCGATGTAGGTCTCTGCCCATCTAGGTGAGGGCAGAAATCGTGTCTGAGTCAGCGATAAGACTGCTGTGACTTGGTACAAATGCAGCTGTGGGCCCCCAGATGAACAAGCATTTCCTCTGATTTTACTAGAATAATGTCTGTTCTCCAAGAAGTTCCCATAACTGCTACCGAAGTGGACCCCCCTCCCCCCCATTACTCATTTATAATCTTTCCAGTTAGAACAGTGGTGAATGTTTACAATATTAGGTTGGGGTTTTTTAATAGCACTATAAAAAATTAACTGCAGTCAGCTGAGACATTGCTAAACTGCTCCAAGCTTCAGCCTACAATAAAACTCTCTTTCCTAACAGGAGACCTCTAACTTATTTAAGATCCTCTAAAATCAATGCAAAAACACAGAGGTTGAAGAAAGCATGTGACATTGCTCAGGTAGAGGGAACACCTCATACTGTTACAGCTAGGGATGCCTTTATGGAAAGTTAAAAGTGCCAGGTAATCTTTCGCAGTTTTTATTAATGGCATTTATCCCATGGTTTAACATGTTAATTATACTGTAATAAACATGGCTTTAATATTAAACTTTTCCTTATTATCCAAAGTCACCACAGTCCATTTCAGTAAAT
The DNA here is from genome assembly GCF_017639235.1 of Corvus kubaryi. NCBI lineage: Eukaryota > Metazoa > Chordata > Aves > Passeriformes > Corvidae > Corvus > Corvus kubaryi. Next base: position 52,429 of record NW_024582010.1, read on the forward strand.
ATAAAAATATATACTTAATACTTTGTACAATACTGGTTTTTGGTCCAAACAAAAATGGATCAGAAAAGCCAATAAATTTACTTTAAGAATTCCCAATTTTTAAGATTTTCTAAATGGATTTAGGCAACTTTGAATAATGGGATTTACATAAAATCTGAGACAATACTAAACAAAAATGGCTGTAACACACAAAATTAAAATTTCAATTTCACAGATTTGTTATGCCAAAAAAGTAGAGAGAGAAACAAAATTGTATTTACACGTTTCATAATAAAATAACAAGGCGAGACAGGTGATAAAGGGCTGTAAGAATGAAAATATAGAAATAGCATATAATTATTAAATGAAGAACTACAGATCTAACAAGTCCTTAGCATGGATCATCCTTTAATCAGTCTTCCTCTATCAGAAAATTTTAGTGCACAATACACCCAAACTCATTCACTTCACACATACACCAGCACAAACTCAGCATAAAAATCATTCGTTATCAACATTCTCTACTCTATACAGCACCCCTCGCTGATATAATTACAATTTCGAGGCGTCAGTAAACGCGGATGAGCGCACGTAGTGGTGCGGATGAAGAGGTATCGGACAAGCCATTCACTGTGCAGGCTCTACTCAGGGCTACAGCCAGACCATGCCAAGTCAGTGAAAGAAGTAACTTGAGACTTTTGCTTGAGAACAGCCTTGTTGCCAACTTTACTTGCTACCAAAAAAAAACGTAACAGGGAGAGGGAAGGGAAGGACAGGAAAGCTAAGTTTTATATTCCTTTAGGCAGATCTGACTTCCGACAAGCCAGTGTGAGGTACAATCCCAGTAACTGAACAATTCAGGGTAGTAGCTGAACATTTCAGGATAGTAGCTGAACAATTCAGACAGGGTAGAAGCTGAACAATTCAGGATAGTAGCTGCTTCCAATGTTTTTGATGCTTTACCAATCAGGCGTTTACTTTCTACGTCTAACTGCAGTCTTTATCCTCCGACCAGGAACTGAAGATCCAGAGGCAGAGAAAACATTTTTCCCATTAGTCCTATTAAAAGAAATTAGTAGTTCAGAGTTTAGGACAGTGTAGCTGAAAATTCAGTAGCAGCACTGAGTAGATAATCCAGAACAACTGTTTCATAGTCTTGTCTCACTAGTTACCAGCTGGCAACAAGCAGCAAATGACGAACAGGAGGAAGAGAGTTCCAGAAACCAATTAAATCTCTCTTATTCAGAAGGTAAGCAGCAGCATTATGGCTGGATACGGGTTCTACCTTTCAAGAACAAGACAATCTCACATGTGTTGATGTGTGACATTCCTGACAGCTAGGCTCCTTTACAGATACCGGTGCTTAGTTAGCCAGTCAGGCTAATACAAGGAAGGATGCCAAATTTAGTTTCAAACTCCAAGGTTCATCTGAACACCTCATGATTTAACAGCAGTAGAGGCTGAACACTGTCCACTGATATTACCCAAAGCTCAAGGGAAATTCTGATACGGTCTCTTACCCCACGGTAAATGCTGCAGGCTGGTTGAACGAAAATCCTGAAGTGCCAGAAGGCGGTGCAGGAGCTGCTGGTGCAGGAGGATTTGCACCAAAAGTGAATACTCCTGGGTTATTTGGAAAGTTGAAATTAGTAGTAGTACTTCCAAAATGGAATACAGAACCTGGGAAGATGGGGTGGAAGCAGAAGGAAGTAAGAAAGCTGAAATTTGAGTTCATCCTTTCCAGCAAAATCCTCATGTTCTTCCCCACTGTCTTTAAAGATTAAGTTTTTTACAGGTTGCTCAAGATGACAAAGTTGGGGGGGTGCACCAGAAGTGTCAGATTACTACAGGAACAATTTATTGAATGAATCCATTCACACAGATTGAGGAATTTTTAAAGTAATATTGCTGGCATACTGATAATTTGTTGTTTGCTAACTTCTGTGGCACCATTAAATTTATACCTGTGCATACTGAAGTTTATTAATCAAGTCTTAAACTGTAAATTTATATCCAGGTAAACTTTCCTGTGTTCATGCAGTTGATCTGGGGACTTCCTTTCCTTCAATATACTAATAGCACCTCATCTTAAAAAAACCCAATCATTCCAACCATCAGGTCAACTGATAAGTAACACAGACAATTCAGGGAGAACTTTACCTTTAAGCTGCTACCTGATTAATGGAAGATCGACTGAGTGATGTATTGTGCACTAATCTGCTTGTACTAATCTACTGATTAGTACAAAAACGTCAGTTACTTTTAATGGAGGCTATTTTGTACAACTTCTGAGAGGAAAAAAGCAGGCTTTTCCCCTTCAGTATTTGATATGATATCAAATAGACATTCTGGCACTGTTTTTGTTTTTTAATTATTACTAGTACGGAAAAGGTCTTTCTTAAATTATAAGGTTCATTCTCTGCCCCTTTTCCATGGCATTTTATACTGCATTGGTAAAAAAATCTTCAAATACAGTCTTAATCCATAAATGCTTAAAAAGCCCCCCAAACAATTCTGACTGTAGTTTATACAATGAAGCCTGTTAAAAGATAACTAAGAATTTCTCAAATCAAAAAATAACAATTTTGCAGTGCATCTGCTATTTTGTTTTGCACAATCTTACCAGTGATTACTCCATGGTTTTCAACAATTCCTTTTAATCATTAGGTTTCTAAAGAAAATAAAGCTCAAAATTTAGTGGTAGAGTTGCAACCTCTATGTCTGCTAAGTCTTGTGGAGAAGGCTTACTGTGAAGCTGGATACCCCTGACACGTTGTGTCTCCACAGTCAGGACTGGGACATAAATCACAACCCTATACCTTTATTTTTATGGAGGGCAATTCCTATATTTAAATACATGTGCAATGCCAAAGTCATCTTTCTCCATGTAATTTATGGTGCACTTCATGAAAAAGAAAATAAACTACATAACCTTTGAGACCAAAAGGGAAGAGGATGGTCAGCACTCACCAGCACTGGGGGTACCAGAGCCAAAAGCTGGCTGTTGGGTTGCCTGCTGTCCGAACACAGAGGGCTGAGTGCTGCTCGTCACCGAGCCAAAGGCAGAAGGAGCAGGGTGAGAGCCAGCAGAAAACAACGTTGTCGACAGCGATCCAAAACTTGGAGCACTTGGCTGGCTGGAGCCTGGGCTTGGGCCAAATGCTGGTGGCTGACCGGCGCCAAAGGCTGGGCCAGCAGCCGGCGCTGGAGGCCCAGAGCCAAACAGAAACGAAGACGATGACCCTTGGGGGACAGAGAGGGATGTCAGTAGGGGCCCTTTCCCTCCCGCCCTCAAGAATGAATCCAGAAACAAAAGGTTCTCAAGCCTCAGGTCTGGTAGCTGAATACTCATCTTAATTTCAAACTACTTGTGTGAGTATATAAAACAGATACTATCTCAGCCACAACAGGAATTGCACCTTTTCTTTTAAGTAACATGAGAAACACCATGTTTTTGAGAGACAGACAAAATTAAATCTCAAACGCATTGGTTGCCTCTTCATGTTGTACAGATAGATTCCTACAAACAATATGTTTTAATCTGTATTTACTAAAAGCTGTTTCTACCACACACGTGGAATATTCATTCAAATTAGATTTTTGAGACATGCAAAATACAGCTCCTGATTTATTACAACTAGGAGAACATGTATCTTTTCTTGTCAGCAACTGCACCCCTCCCCTGTTCAAGTGTTTACCATTATCAACTTCAGGAGACCAAATCAACCTTGTAGTAATCTCAAAAACTTGGTTTAGCAGAGTAATTCTATACCTATCATCAACAGGCAACCAGCCCAATTGTTTAGCTGCATGGCTAGCAGAAATAATGAAACACAACCGAACAGTGACTCTGAACATACATGGCAGATCTGCTATGCAAAAGGGACATTTTAAACAGCATTATTGATGCTCATGCAACAAGAAATACCCTCTAATTGCACCATCACTTGGAATGGCTGACTTTCTTTCCAAGGTGAGATACATGGTAAAACTTAGGTTTCTGAATTTGTGAAGGTGTTTGAAATATGGTGTCACCTACTAACAAAATTACACCAGAAGTTACTGATTTGTAAGCGGGTTAAATTGATCGGTTTGGTTGTTGTAATTTAGGAATGTTTTCTCTGTTTCTGGTACACAAAAAAGTGTGCAAATTAAACTTTTGTGACTGACAAAGTTAAGCCATCAGGATCAAACTAGATTGAGTCTTTCCCTTACAGGTTCAATCTTATTTCCAACATACTGCATGGCTCATAGGAATACAGATAATTTGGTGGATTTAGTCTTGTGTCATGCATTTGTTCATGCAATTCATGCAGTGGAGTAACAAACATAAAACGTGAAGAAACTCTGTATTTCTTATTGCTGTTTTCTCTAAATTCCTAGAAAATTAACATGCAGTGGCCATGATCCTTTAGTAGAAACCAGCCCTTAAGCAGCACTGACTGCATGTCAAGGTACTCTATTTATATATACTTGTGAGGGAAGGACTTGGCAAATCTTGACATTATTTCCAACAGTTCAGAGTTTTAGGTATAGGAGCGAAAAAGCAGGAAAGTTGTAATTCATTGACTTCTAGCTCTAAACACTGGACTGACAGTGATTGAAGAAAGAAATTATCATTCTCACAGTGAAAAGCTCCCATGCAAATTTGAATCCAGTAAAGGTTTGTCCTTTGCATAAAACAACTCTGGTGCCAGTTCATTCCTAAACTCTATTTCCCACACTGAAGAAAAATGAGCCCAAATTAACATTGCTGAATACAAATACTCAGTATTTTTCTCTACTTCCATGCATTTAACCTGCACATTTTCCAAAGTAAAATATTCATGAAACAGTACATCTCCTTAATCCACTACATAATGGCAAAAATGAGAAAATGAGAAGAGCATCTATTTAAAATGTACCTGTTGAACTTGAAGTAGTTGTTGCTCCAAAAGTAAATCCTGAATTTGCTGCATTGGTACTGCTCTCTCCTGAACCAAAGAGAAATGGAGTAAGAGTCGAGCCAGTGCTGGAAGATGTGGTTGCTGGTTTGTTGTCTTGAGAGAACCCAAATGACTGAGATGTTGCAGATTCTGCAGGATTGCCAAAAACAGAGCTGGTCACAGTGTTGCTGGGTTGTCCAAACACAAAGGGAGCGGGAACTGGCTGAGGGTTTGAGGAGGAGAGGGTGCTGCCAAACATGCTGCTGCTGTTGGCTGAAGTAGTGGGTGCAGCTGTGCTGGAGGAACTGGAGTTCAAGAAGCTGAAGGATGCTCCTTGATCTGAAAGGAAGGAAACAGTTACTACTAAGTCACACAAATGGAATTTAACAACCAAAAACTTTCCACGCAGCAACCATCCTCCTTTAATCCTCCACTGCAAACTTTCAACAAATTAAAGGAATACAAAACTGTGCAGTGTCTATGAAGTGATTTTTGTACATTTGTAGCAGTAGAAAAACTGCAGCAGATCTGCAAGTAGGTGGAAATAGGATGTTACCTCTCTCCTTCCCTTTCACTATAAAAAACACTAGTATGAGGCCTCTATACTGCACCATATTATAGATTTTATCACTGCTACTACTGAGACAGTACAATTCCTGTGCTTATAAAAGCAGTGATACAGGTTCCTTAAGGTGTGGCAATTCTTTTTGTCTAAATGTAGCATTAAAACTCACTGAAATCTACAAAGAAATTGCCACATATTGTCTACACAACAACTAGAACTAAAGACAGGCTGCCAGTAGTATATAAATCCCATAGATTTTGTCCAGTACAGCCTCAGAGGTATTATTTGATAGAGATGAGCAGAGAAGTGAAGGCAAAAGATGTTCTGTTTACCGCAAGTACTGGTTTGTGCCCCAAATGCAAAAGGTGCCTTTGCCTGCTCACTTTCCTTTTCCGATGGTTTACCAAAACTAAAATTGAATACAGGTTTTGCTGTGCTCTCCTCTTTGGTATGCTCAGCTGTCCCAGATGAAAAGATAGGCTGTGCCTTTAACTCTTCATTGTCAGCTTTCTTTCCAAATGCTAACGGACCAGCAGAAGTGACAGAGTCCTGTTTCTCTTCTGCCCTTCCCAAAACAAACTGTGAAGCAGGTGCAGACTCCACACTGCCGAAAGAGAAGCTTCCCTTCGTTGAAACAGTTTCATCCTTCTTCTCATCTGACTTCTTAAATGGCAAAGCAGGTGATGCTACGTCCTTTTCTGCCATAGTTCCAAAAGTGAAGCCACTGACTCCAGTTTTATTCTCATTAGTAGCTATGGAAGAAGTAGAAGTTGCAGCGAAACCAAAACCTCCCAAAACTGGTGGTGCCTCTTTCTTTTCCTGCTGCCCCAGACTCGTTGTTCCGAACTGAAATGTTGAAGGAGCCTGACTGCTTGTAGATGGAAGTCCAAAGGTAAAAATGTTACTTTTACTTTCTTTCTTACTGTCTTCTGATTTAGAGTCTGAGGAAGAAACTCCAAACTTGAAGTTCCCTGAACCAGTAGGAAACTTAAATCCTCCAGTCACAGTGTTGGACGATGCAGATTCGGATGCAATGCCGAATTTAAAGCTACTTTGTTCTCCAAATTTAAAACTTCCTGTGCTACCTAATGTTTGAGAAGATTCAGAGGACGATGATGGGAGACCGAATGTAAATGATGGCATTGCAGCATTTGTAGACACAGCAGCAGTACCAAAACCTGCAGAAATAAGCAGTAATGTCAAGTTTGCAATATATAACGTAATCCATGTGGGATTTAGCTAAATGGCTGGGATTCTAGTCCTGTGCTCTTCCCAGAGTCAAAACCGTTCAAAAAAACTCCGCCCCCCCCAAGTAAGGAAGCTCCACGCTTCCTCTCTACACGTATCTTTTAGTAACGGTGCTCTTCTGCGCGGCACCTGGCTTGGAAAAGCACGCTGCTGAGCTCCTCAAAAGACCGTGGTTTTAGTCTAAACTCCAAATGAACAACACATAAGGCTTGAAACAACCAACTATGTCACTAACACAAGCTTTCCTCTAAAAAATTAATCTTTTTCTGGAGAATGGGTATGGAAACATATGCATGTGGTCTCATTTAAGCAATATTCCTAAACAACAAACGGACAATTTTGCCATACTCAAAGGAAAAAACATTGTATTTTAAAAAAGGAAAAAAATTGCAGAATGCACATCCTTGTTCTTCTCAGTAACTATTACCTTTGAGCTCTGCTTTGGTGCCTGGCTTCACATTTTCACAGGCTACACATTTTGTGGCTTCTGCTTCATTTTGGACCAAGCAGACCTCACATTCCCAACTTCCTTCAGGCTTCTTGAATTTGTCTAAATCCAGAAAACCTCCAGAAGAAGCAGAAAATGCAGAAACACTGCTACTGGTCACAGGCACTGAACTCCCTGAGAAAGAAGCAAGATAGTTAATCATCCTGCTTAAATCATACAGTGAACACCAACTTTTTAGAAATGCTCACTAAATTGCAAAGCACACAAGTGTACCAGTGAAAAACCATCAAGGTACAAGTTGATTTCAGTCAAACACGAGAACGTAAACAACAGAAACACCTGGGTTCTTCTTTATAATCTATATATGACTTCAAGCACAAATTGAACCAGTGACATTTAAACAGCAACGGCAGTTCGTAAAATACAGCAACACAGCTGATTTCACATGTAAATTACAAGTACTGTATTGAATTAAAACTACTGAAAGAATTTTTGGTGACACCAGTTACCAGTAGTCAAAGTTAGCATCATTCAAGTTAACGATCACTGTCAAGTGATGCAAGGCTGACAGTTTACTAGAATGATTCATCAGCAAGCCTCAAGGACAGGACACATTCAAAACTATGTAGTAATGACAAAAGGAAAAAAAAGAGAGGGACTCAAAGCTTCCAAACCCACATCTCTGTGTTCACCACACAAGCTACACTGCCTTCAACAGCAGCAGAAACCTGCTGCTGAGGCCCGAAATAGAGCACTTGCCCTCTGACTTTTCTCCCCTGTAAAGGAAGAGATGTCACTTGATGCTGCACCCCAAGAGCAAAATTCAGCTCTGCAAGTGTCAGGAGAGAATATCCCAAAGGCACAAAAGCATCACATAATTGTAATGTTCACCTACAGTGAACCACTGAGGGTGGCATTCAAGAGAGAGACAAGATAATTTCTCAAATTCAAAGCAGTAACATTTCCTAAACAGGAATGGGTCTTCTTTTCCACAGCACATCCAGAGAATTTATATCCTCCCATTTTACTTGCTTCACTCATCCCCTCGACAAACATCATGTAACTTTGCAATTCTCTGCACCGTGGTGGTCATGGCAACCCCTCACCTCCAAAATTCTTCCTTGCAATGGCCAAAGTCTTGGACAAAAGTGCCAGCTGACCACTCTGAGGCTGGAAGTCCCCGAGAATAAGCTTCCTCTAAAATGCATTAATCTTATCTGAAGAAATTCCACTCTTACTGTACACAATGATGATAATAGCAGATTCTAGTCCATCTTACATCTATTTTCTTCTCCCCAAGATGTCAGGTGTTTTTGACATTAAATTGTATTTTTGACACTAAATTTTGTTAATAGTCAATAAAAGTTAACACTAAACTAATTATTTGTGCTTTAAAAAAATAAACTCTCTCAAAATCAGTTACAATGACATATAATGGGAAACAACCCATTATCAGAAATGAACCGAAGAAGACGCCCACCTCCCCAACATCTGTAAGAACTCTGACCTTCCCAAACAAGGTTATCCATGTTCTGAAAAGCTACCATAGGCATAGCTGAACATGTTTCTGTTTTAGCACAAGACAACTAGCTAAAGACTACACTGACTTGGAATCCGGCTTCATACCTCTGTGCAATTCCACACAAATGCTGACTGGAGACATTGTAAGCCATGTTGTGCAAATACTGCTTCTACTCATGCTTTGAAAGAGGAAAACAAAACCCTAGAAAATCCAGTAGTTTTTAGCTCCTTGCATGGAGTTCACATTTTGCCCCACTGAAAATGAGTCAATTGGTTTTAAGTTAATTAAGGCATCTATTTTAGTCATCTTTCCTCACTAGCTGTAAAGCAGGGTTTATTTGCTTCAGTTCCGCTCTGCAGTAACACATTTCACAATCAGTTCAACTCGTGTGACAGGCTGGAATCTGGGCTGAGGCCTCCAAAGTGCCTGCAACCAATCCTGCAGAGAGCCACTAATCCATCCTGTCTGGCATACAGCCATGCTGCTCAAAGTATCTTTTATATGCAACATATTTTATTCCCTAAAAAATGCACATAGACTAAGATTGAAACAACGGAGGAGAAAAGAACGAACCTGGTTTCTCAGACTCACAAGCTACACATTTGCTGTATTCTGCCGCGTTTTGTTCAAGGCACACTGAACAGTTCCAAGAGCCTTTCGGCTGTTTAAATTTGTCTCCAAACCCCAGAGTGACTGTTGTGGCAGTGCTGCTGGAGGTGGATGTCACTGTCACTGCGTTGTCCGTGACCACTGGCATTGTCAGAGCAGGCATCACTCCTGTTCCAGGCTTTGGTGTCTCACATGCTACACATTTTGTAGCTTCAGGTTTGTTCTGGACCAGACAGGTATCACAATCCCACGTGTTGGGTGCCGGTTTAAATTTGTCTTCAAAGCCCAGTGTCGCTGCTGTAGGGACTGTTGTCTTGGAGGAGACACACGGACTCACACTTATCGTCTGCTTTGTACTCTCAACAGTGGAAACTTTAGCAGCTTCACACGTTACACATTTGCCATCGGTGGTTTTGTTCTGCAGGCATGGGTCGTGTGTGTCAGACTGCCAAAACGAGGATGCTTGTTTAGAGGTGTCTTTACCTGCAGAAAAACTACTTATTGCAGGCCTCGTATAGACCACTGTGCTTGTAACAGGCTGTGCAGATGAACAGGAGGGCAATTTCCCAGACATAAAGCCTAGTTTAAGAAAAAGAAAAAGGAGAGGTCTTACTGACAGGGCTGTACCCTGGCTGCATGGAAGTTACTTAGAGCAGACAGCACAAATTTAAACCAAGTGTCAATGGTGGCAACTACAGATTCCAACATACTGCAAGAGGAAGTCCATGGAAATCTTACCTAAAGGGATGAAATTTCATATGCTGAGCTGGGACACAACAGAACACTTATTTAAAACCTGATTTAACTCTTCACTTTCAAGGAAGTTTTAAATACAAATCTCATTTGTACCTGCCACTACACTGGTAGATACAAGTGTAAACAAACAGTACTGAAAGCAGATGATCCGTCACAGACTGGAAGTAATCCAATTTCATTTAAAGACACCATGCTCAATCGAATCAAATTTCTAAAGCTATTTCTGCCATAGTAGATGACTCACATTTACTTTAGTAGCTGTATAGCACTTGGTACTTGGAGCAGCCATCCACACAGTATTCCCCCACAAATACTGAGTAATAATTAAGCAATAAAAATTAAAACAACGAAACAATTTTTACCTATAATCTTTGTTCAAAATGCATCGGGCACCTTAAAGGCGCAAACTTTTCAGAAAACAAGAACCACCAATATGGAAACACTAACAAAAACGCTACAGCAACACGTATTAGATAGCAGCATAATTTAAGTGTAAAGATAAATAGTTAAAATAAAATAAAATAAATAAAATAAAAAATAAAGATTTTTTTTTTTATTGTTATGTTGTTGTTGCTTTGGGTTTGTTTTTTTTTTTAATATTAGAAGTGGAATCTTCAAACAGAGTGGATTTTGAACCTGATTCTGTTAAACTGATAAAGAAAACTAATGCCACTTCACTCACAGGTCTTTCCTTGAACAAAACACACAGTGTATTTTCTCTCACTTAGCTCTTTCCAATATAAATAGGCACTGCCCTCTTAACAGATCTGTCATTTCATAATAAAAAGTCCTGCTGCAACTCAAGGCTTATGGGAAAGGTCAAGTTCAATAAAGTCCTTTTTCCTGAAACAAAAAACGTCATCTACACACACACTCGTTACTGAACAGTTGAAAACAACTGCAATGACTTAAAAACCAATCTTTTTTTAAAAGTGAGACAGCCCACTGCTACTTAAAACTTACTGAATCCATAGTAACTGTTATCATTTAAGGCCAAAAGATACGCAGCTTCTGACACACCTTTAGGAATGAAGTTGTCTTTACCATTCTTAATTTCTGGAGATGGTGAAGGTGGGAGAGGAACGTTTGTAAAACATTTTACAAACATTTCCTTTTCAATTACATACATCTTATTTATTTAAAACAAAACACTGATTCTTTGACTAATCCTTTTTATACTTAAGTTTGAATTACAACCTAACATGTAAAGGATAAGCAATGCATCTGGTTTGAAGATGCAGTTTTCCCTTCAGCAATGAAAGCCCCTTATAACAGAAGATGGCGTCAAGCCTAACAGATGTACCCTTAATGTAATGTTCTCCTATGTCTGTATTTATTGTTGACACTGCCTTAACTGTGACAAGTTATCTGTTTGGGTTTTTTTGTTGCTGTTGTGGTGGGTTTTTTAAAAATCGATGCAGCTATGTGAAAGTGTAGTCTCTGCAAAATATTTTTTAAAAGAGTACATTATCTCACCAGGGCTTTTTAGAATGTCTAACACACTTCCTTGCTTTAAGAACTTAGCAGGTTTGCAGAACCCATCATATTCTTCTTCCTCTTCCTTCTTATTGCTGGTGCTGTTTACAGTGGCACTACCTTGAAAAATAAAACAAAAGCCACCTTTTACAAAGAAATGCACTTAGAATATATTCACGTTTGCTAGAAATAAGAATTTCCATGTTTCATTCTTATATAAGAATCTTCAAAATTCACCCTTATTTACAACAGTTTATAGTTACAATTTGATTAGAAGCAGACCTGTCACTGAAAACAGACTTTTCCTGGAATTTGTAACAAGCTTAGAAATGACAGATTAACTATTTAACAAACAAAAAAAAGAGAATTAGCACTTTATGTTTGAAATGCTAAAATTTCTGTTACCTGGACTAAGAATGGATGTCACTGGTGTATCAGTGGATCCAGAAAGCTCTGATGACTTAACGACAGGAACACTGAATGTAAACTTAATCTGCTATGAAAAGAGAGATTTTGTTTAGATTCCAAGAAATTTTAATCAAGTTTCATATTCAAATAATAATCTGAAATCCAGTCTTCAAAATTTTGGTGGCTTCTGGGTGAAAAATTGCAAGTCAGAAATCTATGTATTTGTTTTCCCCCTTACCAGGGCCAATTCTGCTTTATTGTTTCACAGTATTCTACTAAAGCCTTGAGAAAACGTTAGGATTTATTTTACTTACAGACAATGGAGGTAGCACTTCCACCTCAGTAGATTTCACAATTGGAGATGAAAATACAAACGTAGGACTCCCAACATTACTTGCTGGTTGTACCTATATTTTCAAAAGAATTAAGGTTTGTATCTAAAAGAAAAGCATCCAGGTGAAACAATAGCAGCTACCTGAATTCACTAACAGACATTCTGCAGTGCAGTTGGGAAATCTGATGTTTGATATTTCTGATCCACAGCTAAGAGTTGTAAGAAAAAGCTTGCAAGTCAGCACGTAAGATGGACAGAAGCTGTATCAAAATATGTGTCCCCCCCACCTCCCAATCTGAACACAACCCTGTTTTATTCAACAGGTTATAAACTCAGGTTGGTTAGTTTCATGAGCACCACAGAAAAAAAATCAACATTCAGCAAGGAGGATGCAAACTCATCCTGAAAAAGTATTCACAATACACAGCAAAGATTTACCTTGTTCACCACTGCTTTTGAAACAGTGCTGGGTGATGAGGAGACAGCACTAGTGGCAGGGAAACTGAAGTTGAACGTTGGCAGCGATGCACTACTGATGGGCAGCGGTACTTCAGGTAGTTCTTGCTCCATCTCCTAGGTGCAAATTTTAATTGTTAATTTAATTTTTTCTTTAAAGAAGTTGCAAATTCAAATTTTTCACTTTCTTTAGAAAAGCTGTAGATTTTAATTTTTCTCTTTCTTTAAGAAGTTGTAAATGTTAGTTTTTATTTTTCACAAGACCTACTACCTTCCTACCCTGTCCCACCCTTAGTTTCTTAACAAAATTAAATGCAACAGAGAGATCTATAGACAAAGCAAGTTTTCAAAAGGAATCCAAACCTCCCACGTAAGTCTGACACATCATTTTTATTTACGGCAGGCCTGTTTCCATGCGATACTATATCCATCACCAGTCCAGTAAGAATACTGAAAGTAAGCTCAAAATTGTTACCTGAGCAGAAGAGAAAGGAGCTCAGATAAGATTTGTTTTTGGGTTTTACCTCTTACTTAAAAGATCTAGAAAGACATTACCATTCCAGGATTCTATGATTCCCTATCTCTTTAATTAAGAGCACAACTTCATGGCATGTAAGAAAGTGTTCCTCTTGCAAAATTAGGTAAGACAGCTGACAAAGTTTCTCAAGACACTTGAACTTGGAAAAAAAAATATTTTAAGAAGGATGTGAGTTCCTTTGAGTCCTAAAACCCCCAAACCAAACCAAAGCACAGAAAGTGCTTTTTCAAAAATGAAAGCCTAATGAGTGACACAGAGGATCATACTCTGGTAAATCTAGTCAACATCATGTATCAGGATGCAAATTTAAAATTCAGAAATCAGTGTACCTTAAAAATTTCTGCTCTTACCCGTGTCTTCTAAACTCTTTGATTACTAAGATTAGATTTGGGATAGGATTTAAATGGGAATAGCCAATCTATTCACAATTTGGACTGCAGTACCAATATCTATTCAGGAGTGACTAAGCAGATATGCACATTGCTATTACAGACATTTAATGTACCCTACAGCTTCCATATTTCAGAGATCTGAAGAGCCTATCACACCTTGATACTGAGACCATTTCTATTACAGAAACATTCTCCAGCATTTACTACTTCTTTATTTTGCATCAGCCAGAAGACTGAGTTAACTTCTTTAGATTTAAGATCCAGTAGTAGGCAGCTTACATAACACTCAGTCAGGAAGACAATCCTTGGGATAGTAATGACTACCATTATATTAAATGGAGTTTTCCCATTAAAAACCCCTCTCACAATGAGTTTGAGTAAGTGCCAGTAATTCTGAATGATCATTAGCAAACATGCAAAACACCCACAAAACTGAAATGGCATTATTGTAAATTACTATGAGGCAATGAAGCTATTTATTTCAGTAATCACAGTAAGATCAATTAACCTGAAAGACCCTTACCAGTTGTTGTTTTTGTCCAGGTCTTGATGCACAGTATCGCTCTCTTTCCCTTCTCATCTTGCCACAGGCACTATCCATTCTTCCTCCTGAAGACAAACCGTTGGATGCAGGAATATCGGGTTTGGGGTAGCTCAAATTGCTGGCACAGAATAAAAATACGTAAGTTGAGGCAAGGGGTTTAAAAAAAGCAAAAAAAAGGAGAGAAAAAAATCCAACTTATCAACTAATTGTTTGAAGCTATTATAGCCACTATTAATCCTAGAACTGTCACCTGCTAATTGGAATCAGAAAAAAACATCCCACAAGTTCCTAAATACTGCTAAATAGCTTGTGTTCTAAACAGCCAAAGCTGAATAAGAGCAGCAGTGAGAATAACATACATAAAAACCAGTCACAACATCCATAAAGGAATGATGACTAAGCCAGAAGACCTGAAATAGAAGAACTGATTTAGATTGTTATTTTCTAATGTTTGCTTTTAATAGTCCAGACAGTGGAAATTTTGACTGCTAGTTCTCTGACTCTGTGATGAGCATGTATCTCTGAAGGGATATAAAAGAATAACTAAAAATATAGGGGCAGGGGGCGGGGATGTGTGTGTGCATGTGCGCACAGGAAATGCTGCCAACAGCTCTTATGGAACTGAGAGGCTTAAACTTGTGTGTCAAGAAAATATGACAGAAGCTTCATAAACAGCTCTGGCTTTCCTGAGGCCATTAGCAGAAGCAGCAGAGGTGTTTGGGTGTGCCAACATTCCAGAAGTCTTTTCAGACATGAATACAGATCCCTTTTGTAAGGCATACAAAGGCATTTCTCTGTTCATCACAAAAGCCCAGATCCAAACCAGAAAGACTCCCCAATCCAAGTGGGAAGGGGAAAGAAAAAGAAAAAACAAAAGAAAAACCTCAAAACAAGTAAACACACACACCCTCCCACACACACAGACAACCCCCACCCACCCCCCCCAACAACAAACCAAACCCAACCCATGCCACATCCCAAAATATAAGTGAACTAAGGAATAATAACAATAAAAAGCAGTATGGCATTACGATGAAGTATCCCTGAAAAAAATTACTGTATCAAGCTAATCTTGCAGCCAAGCAGTCAGTCATTACAGAAGTACACTGGAAGACACCAGGTCAAGTTTCTAGAGGACTGAGGAAGAGACTTGGTCTAAACCTCTCAGATAGTTTCAAACATCTGCTTAGCACTGTAACCACTGAGAGGAAGCCAGATCCTTAAAGCCATATGCTCAAACTGTTCCCTAATCCAAAGTGACAATCAATTTGAATTCTGAAATAAAATCTCATGTCAAAACAAATCTTTATTCAGACAATTATATTATGTCTATGATAGCCCATATTCCTCTTTTCTGTTAACACCTGTCAGCTTCTAAGGGCAAAGACAGTTCTGTCTTTAAGCAAGTCAGCCCAATCTACAATTCTGACACTGGTTTAAAAACTAAACAGCTTTTGTTAGGCTGAACAGAGATGTACCGAAGTACTGCAGGTTAGCTGCATGAAGAGACCTGGCCCTTAACAGTTTTGTATTCCTACTCCATAATATGACAATACACAGACACTGGCTTTACAAAAGAGTTAAAATACAAGGACCGTCTACTCTAATGTCCAAAGTAGAAGCACAGCAATAAAACTTGTGAAACACATGAAAAGCAGTATCAGTTTCCTGGATCTCCCTTTACATGGGAGAAAGAATTTGTACCAAAGAAAACTTAGAACAGTTTGAAAACCCACAATTAAAACCTAACATCTCTTTGCACCTCTGCCAAAACCAAAGAGGGTTCCTGTAAAGTCAAACTATTATATGGTGAAATAAAGGGTTGGCTTTGGGGTTTTTTGCAAGCCAAAGAATGCCCAAGGCAATATAAGAATTGTTTGGAAGATGAACACAGAGCCAACACATTAGCAGATTCCCTACTACTGTTCTTTGAAAGGTTCGAATCCTCAAAAAAAAAAGATATTTTCTGAGCATACAGTGTCTTAATTCGAGCATTACCCAAAAGATTAATCCCCCAGAAGGGAGAGCCATCAATATTATCTGAAGTCATTCTATGCCAAGCAAGCAGCATAATGCAACACAATCTCCTCAAGAAGAAATACAATTATTAACTCTCCTGGAATTTTTTTGTTTCAGAGACAAGTTGGCATTTGTCTTCAGATGACTATGAAGGGTTTCTGTTTTTCATGCAAACTCACAGAGCAGACAAGTGCCTTTGTCATGTAAGGAGCATTAGAAAACAATCTTACTCCAGCTTTTTGCTTAAATAAAAAAAAAACCAACTACAAATTGAATATACTTCTGAACTGTAAGACATTTCACATTATAAAGAATTTTTCAGAAAGGAATTCCTGTACAACAAAGCCTTCAGACCCCAAGCAATTATTTAATTACCTGAAACTAATAGCTACTCCCCTAATGAAGGCTAAGATGGACAAATAGTTAAACTCTCCCTTAATACAATTTTTTCACTTTTTCTATTCCCTTTTACTGAGAACTGTTACTCCCTTCCAAAAGAAGGCAAGCATGCAGACTGTACTGAGAAAGAAGAGGGCTTTCTTCTTTCAAGTGTTTTAAATTAATAGACTTGTCATACCTTTCAGATGATTTTACAGGCTGTTCTGCAGGAAAACTCTCCTCTATCATGTCCTGCAAAATGAATTTTATTTATTTCAAGATTTATCTGAACATATTTATAAACAAAAGACAAAGAGAAGACAAACAAACACACACTTTGTGCTGTTTTCGTTTTTTTTTATTTATACCACTAAATACACCTCATCTGCTTAATAAGCTTGTTCCCTAACTACTCTGACTATCCACTTAATCTCCAGCCCATTTATTTAATACCTAGTCATTTTTACATTCAGAATAATACTGGAACCATGGGTGATTTTTTTCTGAAAGAGATACCAGTGTTGTTTCAAGGGAAGTTTATCAGGGACTCCATCTACACTGAAGTGATCAGAATAGGTAATTAAAAAAGTGATCTGAATTGGTAATTGTTAGAAATCTCACTTGGAGCCAGCAGTTGACTTGAAACATTAAATACACAACACCAGCATGTTCCATCAGCTTTCTGTACAGCAGCATATGCAAAGGAAATTTGTGTTTCTGTATTTTAATATTCATTCACTGCGAAAACCCTGGCCCAAAAGCACACCACCACGTTCTGAAAATAAGCACCAGCCACTTAGTGTGCCAAAGATACAACTATATCCATAAAACCTCTAAGTATCTCTTTCACAATGGTTCCCACTCTCTAAATGCTTACCCCAAGTATACTACTGGCGCTCTTGCAAGAAACAATACCTTCGTAGATTGGTTAGACACATTCCAAGCTTGCAAAAAGCAGGCAAATTAGGACATGAAAGTTTACTTACTTGATGGTCTGTATCTGCCCTTTGGTGAATTTTTCTGGAACTAGTAGCTGATTTCAGAGATGGTTTAAAATATGTGATTTGACTCCCTGTCAGGGAGATTGGCTTTGGTGTCACAAGTTTCTGGACAGGTGGATGTTGAGAATCCATCTTTGAAAGGGAAGCAGCAATCAATTTATCCTCGCACCCACCCAAATTACCACAGCATTTACCGATGATAAAAGTTACAGAACTATAAACCTCCCACCAGTCTCAGCACCAGTGAAAACGATGTGTAAGTGTTGAAAACATTTAGCTTGCAGAAGGAAATCACCAGAAAAATCAGTTATAAAATCCAAAAAGCTACAGGAACAGTCAAAGCCTGACTGAATCCTGTGTCACAATTTGGCAGTTACCTCACAGACAAAATAAACTATATTGCTATAAGCAAAATAACTCATGTTACAATAATATGCTCCCATCCTTTTCTCTCCTCTGCCCTCATTGTGATTTTTTTTTTTTTACTGGCTTAATCCATTAATTTAATATTGAAAATGTTAAGCAGTGTTAAACCAGGTTCTGGGTTTCTTGTTTTTCTACATTTTCTTCCTTTGAAGTTACACTTAAATAAATTGTAAAATAATTTTAAATTAGTCTCATTAATATATGTTCCAATGTTTTAGATTTGCATTTGATGCTCTTAAAAGTACTGGTCTGACTTTTCTTGTCAAAGCTTTTTTACAGACAAGGGCTAGTTTTTAAGCAGAAAGCAGCGTACATTCTACAAAACTGGCTTAACTGAATAGAGAAGGAAGACCCCAAAAGGCCCCATGATACATGAGATCATCTGTTGTGGTGGCCAGTGAACCTATGTTACAAGACAGAGTTTTCAGTAAGTCCCTAGTACCACAAGAACCACTTTATATTAGGGGTGACCAAAAAGGCTTCTCCCAGGAAGCATTGCTCTGTTATGTTAATCTATCCCAGTTTGAATTCCCCGGTTGGCTGTCAGCCTCTACCCCTCATCACTCCCCCAGAGCTTCCCCATTGGTCCCCGTTCCCTAGTCCTGCCTTTTCCCCACCCCCGGATAAAATCCCGGTTTGCGATTGTTCTCCCGCCTTTCCCTTTGTAACCTTCAACAGTGTAGAAGCAATAAATGCTCCTGTTGGAATACACGCAAAGACCCTTCCCATCTCTTTGTCACCGATTTTATACTGAAGCCAGCTGTGCGTTTGTGCATGCACACATGTGAGCCACAGAGCCGGGTGGAGACAGCAATAATCTGTAGCCTTGATGATAAGAAGAATGAGACTTAGGATGTATCTATTATTTAAATTGGTATCAACAGACGGTTATGCCCCAACACAGGTGCAGAACTGCATGACGTTCACATGGGCCCCCTTCTTCTAGAGCTTGTCCTGCTCCTTCTGGATGGCATCCCTCAGATGTGTTTAACTGCGCCACTCATTCTGGTGTCGCCTGCAAACTTGCTGACAGTGCACTCAGTCCCACTGTCTCAATGATGAAGATCTGGCATTTGGATTTGTTAAAATTCATCCCATTGATGACTATCCAATGCTTCAATCTATCTAGATCCCTCTTCAAGAACTCTTGTCCCTCAAGAGAGTTAACAGCACCTCCCTGTTTCATATCATCAGCAAACCTGCTAATGGGGCATTCAATTCGTGCCCCCAGATCACTGACAGATACACTGAACAGCGCTGGCCCTGGAACTGATCCTGAGGAACACCGCTGGTCAGCCAGATGTAGCCTCATTCACCGTAACCCTTTGCATCCTGCTGTTCAGCCAGTTCTTCAGTGTGTACCCACTCATCCCAGAGATGGACAACTTGTCCAGAAGGATACTGTGAGGGACAGTATCAAGCGCCTCACAAAAATCCAGAAAACTACATCTGCCACCTTATTTTCACGTGCCAGGCAGATGACATTATTGTAAAAGGATATCAAACTAGTGAAACAGGTATGTACAACAAGGAAAAAAATAACCCAGTAACATGTTCAGTACACTAACTGTACACTAATACAATCCTCAAAATAAGAAAAATACCACAAAAAAAAAAGACCTGTAAAAGTTTTGCCTGAGTATTCAGGTGTCCTATCAATCATTTGTCTGCTTTAACAGGAAAACACACAACCCTCTTCTGGCCACATACAATTCCCTCCTCCCTTTTCATCAAGGGCTACCCTTTCTCCCGGCCAAATCTTATGAATTCTAGCATTATGAGTAGACAATTTCTCTATTTTTACCCAGTGACAGCTGTGTGCAACACTCACTTTCTGACTGATGTCAGGGTCTATGCTGCAAATCTGGTAGATCTTTTTTAATGCTTCATCACAGGTGTGGTTCTGCATTTTAACTGAGAATCCGTATCAGCTTTGTTTTCAATTACTGGGATAATGCTTAAGAGGTGGTAAAGAACTTATATGCTCTACTTTTCAACAGTCTTGTAATTTATCATATGGCCGAAGGCAGTACAGGAAATCTGAGATGCTTATAAACTCCTACGTAACTGCAGAATTAATTATGCTCCAAGTGATTAGCATAGAAACTTCTTGAGACATTCTGTCCACTTCCTCATTACAACAGCAGTTTGCATGGAAAAAAAACCACTTCTGTTCCTTTGGTTGCCTGAGCTAAATGTGACCTCTTGTGGTTTCACAACTTAATAAATGTAATATTCCAACATTGTTTAAACAAAAACAAGGAAATAATAATTTACCACAGCAACAATTCAGTGCTACCTCCAAACAGGAATTTAGGAGCATAAATTTACAGAAGTAACAAAATTTAATCGTTTTCCAATTTTCTCCTTGCTTTGAGTAGTAAAAAAAATGTAAGTATTTACTTTTTGCTTAAAATAAACATGGAAATCTGCACAAGATCTGAACAATCACTCAATCAATATTTTTCTATTTCTGGTTATTTCTGCAAGAAAAAGCTTTCTGAAACAAGAATGTTATCATGCAACTTAACCCCAGGTTGCAGGACAAGATAAAACCACTCTGTGTGTTCTAGAGAAGTTGTTCTTGACATATCAACACACCACCACAAAAAGATAATATAATTCTCCACCTGAGTAATCTTCACAGTCCTTCATCTAGTGTGGATAGAAAAGACATTTTTAGCGATTTCCACGCAGCCAAGGCAGCTATAACTCACATAAGGCTAATATTGACTTGAATTCATGTGCATGCTGTCATTGAGGTTTGTGACATTTCTTTTAAGAGCTGTAAAGCAGAGAAAGTTACCTATCACAGCTTAACATGTTACTGGTTCTTACCTGGTTTTGTCTGGATTGGAAGCTAGTCACATTCAGCACACTCCTGTCCACAGGCTAACAGGGGGAAAAGGCCGAAATATTAGAGGATGGTTTTTCTCCTATGAGAGGGTTCCATCCAACAAAAACACAGGGGGTTTGTGATCAACTTACAGAAGACAGTGGACTAGAAACAGAAGATGGAATCCTTTTAGCATCCTGTTGAAAAAACAGGTGCAATAAATTAAACCGGACATGACATTAAGTAACATCTTCATCCTATACTGGCACATTTACTGTGTTTTTCAAACACATGGAATAAAACGTTAAAAGGAGCGCCATTTACCGCCAAAGGGCTTGACATCTTCTCCAATGTCTGCAAGATGCGCCGCGCTGTGGAACTTGTCACACCATAGGATTGCACATTTGCTTGTTTAGCTTTCATCTGTCTTTTTATCGGTGGCTGAAAAATTAGCATTGCCAATGTTATGATGCTGGATTATGAGTTTCACACGTGTATATTTTATGCCCTAGGGCTACACTGATGATACAGCCAATACTCTCGTAATGACAGAAAAAAACGCACTCACTGAACATTCAAGCCATGAAGAAGAAAGATATACTCCACTGACTTCACAGAAGTTTAAGTGGGGCCCTGCATATCTTGAACATGGGATAAAGTAACAAAAGAAATCCTTAAATGTAGAAGGTCAAAAAATGGATGATGTTAGGTTTGTAGGGTCTCTGAAGCAGTGATTAGGAAAACAGAACTGAAGCAAAGACTTGTGTAAAGTACTTTCAGTAGCAAAACAGATCTTGGAGTTTCATGATGGTGTAAGCGTGACATCTTAAAACCAGAGTATACAATCATCATCAGGAATTTCTAGTTCTACTTCTATTATTTCCTCCCTTCCCCCAAGATTACAGCTGACTGTAGGTCTTCTTACTCTGTTTAGAAAGATACAGATCTGATTTGAACTGCACCAGATCTAAACATAATACACTGGAAAAGTAAATGTTGTACCACAACTTAACATAATTAAAAAAAACTTCAGCATGACCTTTTTTTATAAAAAAATATGTTAAACCTCCCATGTAACCACACCGTGCTTCCCACATGGCTAAGTGAAGACAGGAAGCAGATCACACAACACATAGAACATGCAAGTGAGACTCACTGTACGCATTAACAAACAAGCTTGTCTCTCCTTTAAAAGCCTAGTATTTGCTTTCTCTTTTCAACATAATCCACAATTTTTGTAAAAAAAAAAAAATAGCTGACCAAAGAGGACTTCTAGCTTACAGAAGTTTTAAATATTCTGAAGTTTGACTCAAACACCAAGTCAGGAAAACCCACAAGTTTCAAGGTTTCCCTGAATCAGGAAATTGTAAATTCCCTTGTTCCAGAGCAGAAACAGACTGCCAAAATAGGTCCAGCAAACTTATTTTCAGTTCCTTAAAGTTCCTTTTGACTTTTTTTAATAAAGGGCATTTTAATTTAAATAAATTACAACCAAATCAGATTTTACTGACTTGCTTTTAGATTCAACTCTAGCTACTGAGAGTAATCAGGATTTTTAATTTGCTGGTTCATTTAAACCACAAAGAACACTTGGGAACAAGCACCTCTTCTCAAGAGCTATGTGAATGACAGTAAAATAGAGGGCACCTTATTGTTTATCTTGATATAGCATATAGGACTGCCTGCCTCCCACTCAGTAACAGAAGTGCAAAGGAGAAGCAAAGTTGCCTTCTGTATACTACTGTATTAAAAAATGCACAATATATTCATAGTTTGAGTGGAGGCACGCTTGTGTAAGATCTACAAGCAAGTATCAGGCAAGTAACTTTTGCTGCTATTAACACAGTTTTCAAAGTTATGCCGTCATTGGAATTATTTACATGTTATTTTACCATAATACAGTCAGAGGCAGACCATGGCAGAAAATGGAAATTTTTGGAAGACATAACACAGGAAACCCCTACTACAAGAAACTAAGATGCTACTGTCATTCTCGTGCTTTATGATAAGCATTTCTACATGAAGGGTTACACAAGAACTTAAACAAAAATTGTAAGCTGAGTGGGCAAGATAGGAACTGTTGCCACATTTTTCAAGTTAAGTTCCCTGCTCACAGCTTTTTTGGCCAAGCTCCCCCTTCTGTATTTCCATTATGTTCTCCCCGACGCTGCACTACTATTCTCATACCTGGTAAGCAGAAATCTGCACTTTTGTCTGCCTTGCTGCTGCAGCTGCACCACCATAAGAAGTCTTTCCAGGGTAAAACGGAGAATCCCCAAGCTGTCTTGTCTTAAAGACAGAAGTGTTTCCAAGTGACTACAGAAACGTATTATGGTAAGTGGTTAGTAAAATGGCTACACATTCAACTTGACTAAAATTAATACTGTGCAGTACTTACAGGAGAGGGAGATCCAAAAGCAGATAAATTGAATGCAGGTTTTTTAGAGCTAGATGCAGGATGCTGTGAGACGGAATGAGATCTTTCAGCCTCTGGGGACCAGAGCAGTGGTGCTGAAGTATTTTTTGAAACTGTGATATCTGCCAAAAGGACAAATGCTGTATGTAAATGCCTTGTGCACATAGAGAAATATAGTGGTAAACATCACACAAACTCCAGAGTTCTCTACCAAAACGTCTTACAGAATGGAAAAGTCCCTTAACACTCATTTCTCTGACAGTCTAACCTTCAGAGCTCTTCAAACAGATTAATTTCACATATGGTATGAAACCCAAGTACCAACTCTGAACCTAAAATCTGTTCACAGAACTGCGAATACATGACCTTTCAGTCATCTTTCAGAAGTATTCACAAGCTAATAGCACATTTCCAATACAACACAATTTTTTTTTTTCTTCTTTCATGGTAAAATAAAGGAACTGCATAAACACTGGTGCATCTCTAATGATACAAAGTTTTTCCTATGACGGTAGAGGGTTGGAAACCAGCATAGGACAAAACTGACCAGGTCATAAACTTGAAAAATTACCCAAAAGCTGAATTTACAGAGTTAACCACCTATTTTCCATATGTTTTATGGAGACACACCAGAAAGTTCTAGCAAACTCAGGTTATATTGATACACCCTGGCAACACCTATGCTGAACTGTCAGCCTGTGGTCTCCAGAGAACTGGCTGAACATGCCTCCATCACCATTCATATGGGGGCCTAGAAAAATCTGCAAACTTGCTGTTTGCTCTTTCTTGGTGAGACAAAAAACAAAGTAAGTATTGACCTCTACCAAGAACAGCAAAAAAGAAGCAGCCCAAACTTGTTCAATCAAAATAGTTGCTTCATTGACTCCTGGTAAAAAAAAAATATGAGACTATCTTGTGGTTTGATTTGTCAACCGTATTTATCCACATTTAACCAGCTGTGAGCGAGATATTCTGAGTCACTCCTCCTTCTAGGCAATCAACCTAGCTATCAAGCTACAGCAAGTCATCTTCATCTCCTATTATCCCCATTCAAGATTTACAGATAATCGAGCTAAAATTGTATTTATCAGCACTGACTCTTTAGAATATCAGGGACTCAAAAATGCATTCCAAGCATGGTTATATTTAAAAGGTGACAGGATTACATACTTCTAAAATACTAAAAATTAAATTGAATTCTAACATCCAGAGCTCATATTCTCCTACTAAGAATTCTCCTGCCTATTTACTTACTAAAAGCAATGTGGAATATTGAAGAATACAAAGTACTTCATGTTATCAAGCAAATCAATTAGAGAACAAGTTACCTTTATCAGATGCTCTAGAGGAGAAGCCACTGGTTGTTGAGATGTTATCGTCATCATGCTGAGAGGTAGAATCTTTTATTTCCTTTACGAGGGACAGCCCAGGACTGCCGATGCCAAGTGAAGATGATGTGGAGGGCTGACAGTGTGGGACTGTGGAATCCAACACAGTGCAGTTCAAATGGCTCCGGTGAAGAGAGGGCCTTGTTAACACATCTGAGAAGTTCA
The DNA here is from genome assembly GCF_017639235.1 of Corvus kubaryi. Taxonomy (NCBI): domain Eukaryota; kingdom Metazoa; phylum Chordata; class Aves; order Passeriformes; family Corvidae; genus Corvus; species Corvus kubaryi. The sequence goes on from NW_024582010.1 coordinate 77,258, forward strand.
GTGCAGACCTGCTTGTGGATGGTTCTAAACAAAAACAGCGAAACAATCAGCTTCCCTGTAGACAAGCTCACAGAAGCCAAAACCTGTTTTCTATCAACAGCCACGCTTATTGCCAAGTTCTAAGCACAAAAATAGAGAAGCTGAATTTAACTTCCTCACCCAGATAGGGTTTCATCTGTCTGATTACAACAGCAACACTGCTTGCAATACTAAGCATTGATGTCACATTAAGAAGTACTTGATGGGATTTTACAATACCAAATTCTGACCCTGTGCTCAAGCGCTTAAACTGTGTCTTTCACTAAATCAAACATCTATAAATTCCTTCTCCTCCAGATAATGCTTGCAATAAGCTTTCCAAAATTTGAGGTTACCTGACAAGTTACAGACAACTCTGCAGTTTTTATCATCTTGTAAAAAAGACGATGTTAGTATGATTATGTAGCATGAAAACGTGTATTTGCAGAGATTCTGGGGGGGTTTATTTGTTCTGGTGTCATCATCCTCCCTTCCAAATTCTATCATATCAGGTCATGCTACAGGCAAATTACCTCCTATCTATTAGTTTTTGAGATTTTGGCACAAAGGACAAGTAAGCAACATGGCCTCAGTTGTAAGATGGGCATTTTTTCCTCATGAAAAGGGTCTGTAAACATTGCCAGTGTCCTGCAAAAGGTGGCCTCACAGCTCCAACTCGCCACATGAACGGAACAGCTATTAATGGCCATCTTGCCTGATGTCCGTATGTCTACAGTCCCTCCCGGGATTTCTGGGTGTGAACTTTGAGACACTACCATCCTGACATTTGCACTGAAGCTTAAACTAGCCACTTCAATCTTCATAAGCACAGCAGTACTAGCAATTAATTCTCCAAAGCACTGGTAGATTTTAGGACTGTCTTGTTCGAGATGAAAGAAAGCATTATGAGACCAAAGGCTGGCCAAGCAAAGAATACAGGCTCTAGCAAATTGGTGCCTCAGAGCCAAAGAAACAGGCTTTCTAAAATAAAAATACCAGTAATAATAAAAAATATTATTATTAACTACAGCTAGAAAGATTAGACTACAATATCCACGAACTGCAACACAAGCTACTGACGTTCTAGGGTGTCCCATTTGCTCCTGATTTCTTGGAGCTAGAAAGTTTGCCGTGCAGCTGTTCTCACTGAAAGGTCCTTTCACACAATTCTTTAGGAAAGCCAACACAGATTACTCATTCATGAAAACCTTCTCTATTCCTTTATACAAACTTATTCTCAAGCTACAGCTACACAGAGAGCAGTAAAGCTCTTTATTTACAATTAGATGACATTGGTGACAAAGGTATTTACTCATTATTTTTCATTCTGCCAACAGAAGCAACTGACTGTCCACACAGATGGTTATGTACGTGTTCAGACAAAATTTCTCACCTAATTAAAAACTGAGTTCCCAAAACTGCTAATTTAAGAGAAACTCAAATGAGAGCATATACAAATTCACAAAGTACTACAGAAACAGTGAGAAGCATAGATATAAACCACAGATTAATTTTAATATGGTAAAAGGGTTATAAATTTCTTTGCCAAGGATCCAAATGGTTTTCAAAGACCCGAAGCAATGCCACACCTTAATGTTACAAAATATTTCAAAAAGAATAACATCATAAACAAAGTTCCCCAGATCTCCACTAAACTAACAAGGAAATGTAATAAATTGATTGAAGAAGCCCAAAGGAAAAGAAAAGAAAAATAATCAGGACACATGAGGGAATTTTCCTCTGGCATTCTAGCATCTGGTCTTTTGAGGACAACAAAACAAATTAATGTTTCTACTACCTCAGGCAATTAGATAAACTTTCATTCCAGATCCTTTAAAAAGAAAACATAACCCAACACACTCACAAATGAATGTTAGCAATATTTTGCACTTGGCTAGTTGACTATCTGAAGTTAACTCATGACTTCCAAGGCCTGTAAGTCAACTTCCAGTATATTTTGAAATTATGTTTAAACTTTGAAGCTGAGCCAGTTCTAAAAACTGAGTTGCTGAGGTTTTTTACTTTGATCTTGCTTTGTGTGGGGCTATTTTTGGTTGGGGTTTTTGGTTGGTTGGTCGTTTTGGTTTGGGTGTTGTGGGGTTTTTTGTTGTTTGCTTTCTTTCTGTCCAAATGCTCCTTCTAGCCTCCCCTGGAAATGAAGATTCAAAACTAGAAATCTGTGAATAAATACAGATGGTCAGAATACTAAATGATATTTCACATACCTTCTAAATTAATTCTTGCTGATTCAGGCGTGATTCTCCCATCAATTACCAAGGCATCTTCATTTGCATAATCATGGTGATAATTTACTGGATTCTCTTCCTCGTTTGCCGATTCATTCGTATCTACACATTTATCTTCCCTTTTATTGAAATACTTCTGCAACCATCCCGGCACGATGTTTTTCACTGATTCGGTCACTCTGCTAATGAGCCCCAGCTTGAAAGAAAAATACAGAAACACAGTCAGCAGCATATTCTGGGATGCAACTTTGCACAGACCTCGAAGACAGACATTAGACAGCAATATTCAGATGAGTAAGATTAAAAGGTGGTGGATCCTTGACAAAGAATACCCATACTTCTGGAACATGAATGACAAAAGTGCGCACCTAACACTGATTTACTACTAACCCATCAGTTTCTGCACTTCCCAGTGACCTTGGCAAAACTTCCAGATTCTGAAACTACAGCTGAAGTTCACCAAAGGCTTGTCAAGTCACAAGCTCATCAAGAAATTCAATTTCTAAATAACTCCTGATGTACATACTGTCTTTTCAGGACTTTTCCTTTTAACACCTTCACTTGAAAAACCATCAAACCCAGAAACTCAGCAATTATCTACAGCAATAGTGATGAGCAGTAATAGCTACTAAAATCAGTGAACTTAAATATTTCTTTTCCTAATGCTGAACTGAAGGAACAATGTGTATCAAAAACCCCACTACTATGCTCTGAACAGTGAGGGTATCCTGAAAGGATCTCAGAAGAAACAGCTGGAGTTGAACAACAGACTCCTCACTAAAGGACTGTTAAATATATTCAATTTGATCAAATTTCATTTCGTGGTATGTTAAAGTTTTGTATTTCCAAACCTTAATATTCAGCAGTTACTGAATATATACCAGGCATTTCCATTTTGACATTTACCAATTATTTGTAATGCTTACATTCTGGTAAGAAATATTTATTTAACATTTTGTTTCAGGCAGTCACTTGCTCCCCATCACATCCTCAAAATTTCAACACGCCTTCCTGTCAATCTCAACCCTGCACAGCAGACTGCTTGCAACATGGAGCTGCCCCTCTTACACTGGCTGCAGCCACAGAACCAGCTGCTAACCCCTGCAAGCTGGAAGCAAGCAGCAAAGCTACCTCCACAATTTCAATGCTTTGGAAACTGAAAAGCAACAAGAGTTTAAAAAGATTTTTTTGAACTTCATTGCCAGTTCCTAACACATGCATCAAGGTACTTTGGTATTTTTCTGGGTTTAGGCAACAAAATTTTATAAAAATTATTATTCATGTGTAGAAAATTGAGAATATTCTTTGAACATGTAGTAGTTAGTCTAGTAAACAACTCTGAAACAAGAACCCTGTTGTATTCAACTTTCTTAAAAAAATCAGCACATATGAAAGAAAAAGCCCGTATCTGTCATTCACATCTTTCATACACAGTAACACAAACACCAACTTACAGGACACCCTTGAATCTGGAGTTAGAAGGGGGCCTGGCAAAGAGGAGAAAGGGAAGGTAGAAAACAAAAGTCTTTTCACAGAAAGAAAGTCATCTTAATTTACAATTTGACATTTTTCATAATGAACTGTAATTTAATCTTTTACTTGCACAAAGAATAACTAGCTAGGGACAGCTTAAACCAGACAGAATACAGCATAAAAACCACATCTATCACAATCACCACACTAAGATGCACACTAATATGCCATGCTTAGTGTTGCTGCTATTCTACATAAATACTAAGCCTCAGCATTCCAACAACAAAAACTGTGCAACACCAGAGCTCACAAGCAGTTCAGTGCCCGGCACCAGCAAGGGCAGTCTGTTCCCAGCCCCTCATTTTCACCTTTACTTATGACACACTGTCCCCCTTTAGGGGAGTGAATATTTTGCTGCTATGACTAAAAGCATATCAGGAACTCAGAGGAGTCAAAAATTTGCCAAAATAAGCAAATGGTCAGGACACAAACTGCATTCAAGGCAATGCTCTTTCCAAAAAGCTAGGCATTACTACATTCACTATTGCTAGAGTCTCTCCATTAGAGAATAAGACATTACTGGCCATAAAACAGGTGCCAGTATGTTTCTCTTGCTGAGGAAATCCTCCCAGGACTGAAAGCTGCCTGAGACTCAATATGGAAGAAGTCATAGGCATCCAGAAGACTAAACACCCAATCATTAGTAAACCAAATGAGTAACTGGAGAATGTAGCTAGACTAGTCATTAACCAAGATGACATTTTACCATCCATATCTGACACCAGACTGGTTTGACCCTTTCCTGCAAATGGCAGCCTTTCCATTCTCCACATAATCAGCATTCCAAGCTGGGTAGCACAGGGTAACTTCCCAAACCAATGCATGAGCTAGAACTCAGCACAGCCATACTGTACCAAGTACTAATGGCCTGTTCCATCTGGTTTAGGCACAGTGGTAGATAAGGAGCATAGTTTTATACTCCAGAATAATGCTGGCTTAGTGACAAAGAAAGAGAAAGCAAAATACATGTAAAGGCACCTACATTTTCCATCTGCGAAATATTAAAGGCACTGTAAAAGAACTATGCAAGCATTATGAATGAGCCATCATCACACAAGGATCCCGCTAGAAAAACAAACACCTTCCCCCTAAAAATACACCACACACCCCAGGTATGCCTATTCAAATACACACAGACAACAACAACAAAATAAAATTTCCTTCCATCATCTCTTACCTGCCCATCAGAGCTGAAAGCCAATCAGTAAAGCTCTATGGCTGGATTCCTGATCACGTCGAGCAGTTAAGGTACCACTGACCAACCACACATTTGAACATGCACATGCCTTGTTCTTGCCACAACATTTCAGCGAAATGTCACACCTTACGCTGTCTTTGAAGCTGACATTTCAATCTTACCATAACTTGTAGTTTTCTTATTCTTCAACTTCAGCATATGCATTTGAACACCCTTTCCCTCTCTCTGCACATGCAAACAAGCCAACTCTGTCAGCAGCAGAGCACTCTCCCTCTACTACTTCTGTGTCACCAGCTCTGCATTTTGTTCATCCCATCTCCCCACACAGGAATCATTAATCCTTCTAGAAGGCTTACAAGGATACTGCACATCTCATCGATGCCAACAGATCTTCAGAGATTAAATACAAAAGACACAGCAGACAACTCTAGTAGGCTTATTCTCCAGAAAACTGCTCAGATCCCGATCTCCTCATGCCACAATTATGAACCAGTCCCTTCCAGAAGAGCTTCATTCACTACAGCTACTCTGAACATGCTACTGCACAAAAACTGTTCTAGTTCCCAGTCTCAGGTTGGGAGCAGAGGAAGTGGCACTGGCATGCAGTTTAATGTTCATAACTTCTCATTTCTACAGGCCACACAGGCACCAAACTTAATATCATGAAAGGGCAGAAGACCTAGTGGGGCAATCCCAACTGTGTGACTGCAGTGTTTTATTCAGTGAACATGTTTTACTCCTTAACTGACTGATTTCAGAGGTTTCAGCTGCTCTCAGTACCAACTGCTATCTTTGCACCTCAGATGCACTCATCCCAAAAAATACCAGCAGGAAAGCTGAGAAAAATGAAAACCCACTGGAAAGACCCAGTAGCTTATGAATAGGTATTTAAAACAGTTTTTCAAAATCTGTGCATCATCTCAAGTGTCTGCAGCCCTGCTAGGTCTATCTAAGTCTATGTATACAAACATCATAGCAACAGTAACTACAGTAACAGCTACTCCAAGGCACACTGGCTTAACATCATGGAATCACTGAACTATTAAGGCTGGAAAAGACCTCTTAGATCACTGTGTCCAACTGCTACCCAGGAGTCCAAACCCTCCTTGTTTGGGCACAAACACTCATTTCTAAGTTTCAAGCCCTGCTCCTTAGGTCTCAAGACTCACCTGAAGGGCCCAGAACACTATTTTGAAGGCCCAAAGTCTGATTTGGAAGGTCCAAAGCCTCACCTGTAGAATTTAAAGTCTTCTTTATAGAGTACAAAGGCACATCTTCAGGCCCAAACCCTGTTTCCAAAGCCTCCATCTCAGGAATCAAAGCCTCCTATTTAGGATTCAGCCTTCATTCTAATGGGCTCAAAGCCTTCCTCTATGACTCCCAAGACCCATTTATAGGGGGGGAAAGCCTTCATTTGTGGTATTGAAGCATCCTTGTAGGGCCCAAAACCCATGAAAACCCAACCTCAGAGTTCAAACTCTCTTTCTCACATCCAAAAGCCCATTTCCAGGGCCCAAAGTCGTGTCTTGAAGACTTAAATCCTTCCTTGGAGGGTCCGAAGCCTCTTCTCATGAGGTCATAGAATCATTAAGGTTGGAAAACACCTTTAAGATCATCAAGTCCAACTGCTAACCCAGCACTATCATCATGTTCACCATTAAACCATGTCCTCAAGTGCCAGCTCTGTTGCCCTTCTCTGGACACAGTCCAGTACCTGAGTGTCTTCCTTGTAGTTAGTGGCCCAAATCTGAACACAGAATTCCAGTCATGGCCTCACCAGTACAGGGGGACAATCACTACCCTGGTCCTGCTGGCCACACTATTGCTGATCCAGGCCAGTATGCCACTGGCCTTCTTGGCCACCTGGGCACAGACGGGCTCCTGTTCAGCCACTGTTGACCAGCACCACCAGGTCCTTTTCCACTGAGCAGCTTTCCAGCCACCCTTACACCCCAGCTAGCAGCTCTGCAGGGGATTGTTGAAACCCAAGTTCAGGGCTCTGCACTTCATCGTACTGAACCTCATGCAACTGGCCTCAGCCCATCTATCCAGCCTTTCTAGACCCTCTCTAGAGCTCTCCTGTCCTCCAGAAGATCAATGCTCCTGCCCATCTTGGTGTCATCTGCAAACTGGCTTAGGGTGCAATTGATACCCTTGTCCAGGTCATTGATGAAGACGTTAAATAGGACTGGCCCCAACACTGAACACTGGCAAACACTATTTGACTGGTCACCGGCTGGATGCAACCCCATTCACCACCACTCTCTGGGCCTGGCCGTCCATCCAGTTTTTACGCAGCAAAGATCACACCCATTCACACCATGGGAAGCCAGTTTCCCCAGGAGAATGCCACGGGAAATGGTGCCAAAGGCTTTACTAAATTCTAGGCAGATGACATCCAACATCCAGAGCCCTTCCCTCATCCACCAGGTGGTGGGTAACTCTATCACAGAAGGAGATCAGATTGGTCAAGAAGGACCTGCCTTTCATAAATCCATACTGACTGCAACACTAAGCAAAAGATATGTAGAGAGAAATATCAGTTAACAAACAGGTGTCGTAATTTACTACTTTAAAATACCATTTCTTCAAAGGATTTATATAAAGAAAGAAAAACCAGTAGTTTATGGTCACAGTTTGAATTCCAAACTTAAAAGCAGACTATTTCTTGGCCAAAAATATTTACAGAATAGGACAGTTGTTCCAGCTTGTAAGGGTCTTTCACACAGCACAGGGTGGGGACAGTGCTGGCAGGAGTACTCAGCAGTGACACATTACTCGAAAGCACCCATTTTGTAATTGAGTTTGTTTCAGTCCAGAAGGTTTAAGTATGAAAAAAAATCATATAAAAATTATTTAACCATCATACACCTACAGAAATTTGTCAGAGATGCAAAATACATAACTGGATAAAAGAGCTAATTTCTACTTCACTGTACACATACATCTGAAAAGCATCAAATTCTTGCCTCTCAGAGACTTTGCTTCCAATTTCAAAGTTAAAGTTATTAGAACATATGAATCAGTAAGTCCTCAAAAAGAAAACCTGCCCTTAATAGTGATGTTCAATGAGATAGAGCAGACCAATGTAACCACTTCCAAACACCAAAAAAGAATTTTCTTGCCCTCCATCCCCCACAGTCAGCTTATGCCAGCTCTGGCACATAGCAGGCTACTCTCCATACTAGCTGAATTCATTAATCTGGCAAAAAGTACGTGTTTCTCTGCTGGGCTAATGAGTTGAACTGGCTCAGTGCACCAGAACTGGCCTGAGAGAAAGCACGATCAGGCAGCCAGGACCAGAGGAACACGAAACAAAATTCTCCCTTCTTTCAACCATCCTGTGTCCATACTGTCTTTAAAGACACTGTCCCTTTCTCCTCTTCAACTCACCCTTCCCTCGTGCTTCCACTAGCACATATAAGCAACCAAATGACAAACTGTATCAAGGCTCTATTAAATAGATCCAACCAAAAATCTGTCTATAGACTGATAGTGAGGACTACCCCTCAGGGGCATCAGGTTGCTGGTGCACCTTACCATATGCCTGCATTAATGCTCATGCAAAAGCAGGAATAGAAATGGAAACATTGCATGATTGCCTCTTGCAGCAGCAGACTTAGACTGGCTTAGACTAACTCTGCTTTTGCTATTTAGGGAGTGGCTTCAATTTGGATGTAGGACAGCAGAGTTTGATATTTCATTTAGAAAAAAGACAATAACACTTATGACTTAATACGAACAATGTGTTTCAGGAATGCTATTAATTATGTAACATTTGAAAAACAACACTTATTTAAGGCAAATGGACTAGTTCAGATTTATTTCTGAAAGTCATGAAGAAGGGACTGTATTACCTGATGCCAGTGTATTTCTTTCTTATTGCTTGAAGTGAGCCTTATTTTCCTTAGTCTAGTTAGCTTTAGAATGAAAGTTCCAGGGAAATTCAGGTATTTTCTGGCACTATTTGCACATCTGTACACATCACTATCACTTACAACTGAGAGCAAAACACCAGTATATGCTCTGAGAGATAAATCAGTGCCTCACCCACTAGGTTAAATCCTTGTGACACTGCATGGTTTTATCTCAAGTTTTGTCCACACCTTCAGTTGACACAGTGACAACATTACAAAAGGCACCATGAAGTACAAGGTAACTTTCTTTCTTTCTTTCAGGAAGCACTACATTAAGCACTAGTTAACCATCAGCAGCGATCAGCAATGTGTGCTGTAAATTACATTCAGTTTTACACTTTGAGATAGAAATCTATCAGCATCAAAACCAAAAAGTTTAAGATTCATGAGACTATTTTCCCTTAGAACTTTACAAGCATTTTTAAAGTTCTTTCTTTCCCAATTTAAGAAGGAACTCCAAGTAGTTAGTATTTTTTAATTGAAAGACTGCCGCAACTTAGCTACCACAGTGTGTCTCCAGCTAAGTTTCATAAGCAGTATCTAGAATTATATTAATTGAAATGCTGCTCAGAATATCTTTCCTATAAGGAAACCCTATAGTCTAAACTTATTATTTTTACTTTTATTTCCAACATAACTACATGGACAAGAATTTCAAAACTACAATGATCGAGAAGTACAGTTCTCATGGCACCAAATGGTCTTTACAAGTCCATTAGCACAAGTTATCAGATTTAGCAATGTATAACACACATTTTATATTTAGGATTTAAATACACTACTTAGGCATAAAATTGTTTATCTTATTTACAGGTATTCTATATACAATAAGACCCAATTCATTACAGTATTTCGACATCACCAAACATAACTGATAATGGGAAAGTCTTCCTCTTCCTGCATTTACAGCCAAAAAGTTTATGCATACAAGGGCTATCAATACATCATACCCCAAACTACAGATTTTCTACCTGCTACAGTGTACTAAGCTCCCAGCAAACAGTTAAACATTTTCAATGCCATTTTGCCTAAATGCACTCACAAACAAAGCATGGTATCACAGGCTAATCTATGGCACATAGTGGTGAGGATAAGCTACATATTTAAAACACAAAAACGGGCAGCTCAAATTCTGCAACAACTCCTGAAACAACAGTTAAATGCCATCTGAGGTCAACTCACAGCTTGCTGACGTCTATCCCCGTGTCCAGTGCCTCCTAGTGAGGACAAGGCTTGAAGGTTTGAAGCATATTCACAAAATTAAGTACTTATGCAACAAAATCTCACTCCTGACACTTTGGAAAACAGTCTTCAAACCAGAATACTGGAATTAAATTTTAAAATATAATGCAGTATTAGCAAAAATCAGTAAAATATTCACGTGGTCCCTTTGAAATATCTTTTCTGTCCATGTTGATCTACAAACTAAGCTGACAATACCACATGCTAGTCATTTTGCAAAATGTACAGCCAATCCTGTTGCACATTCAGTATGTTATCTAACTCACAAATTTGAACCAGTAAATTAAAATCAAGTAACCAAATAATCACATTTAGTTACTCTGTGATAATTTGGTACTTCAGCAAAACTCAAAGCCTTCCTACTTCCTACAGACATTGTGCAGCATATAAAAGTTAAGCCTCACAATTCATCTAAACCAGCATAACCTGCAATTACTTTAAATTTGGACACATCTAACCCTGGTGCATACACTTCCTGACTAGATTTTAAAATGTAAGAATTGACGCCTAAGAGAAACCAAAATAATGACCCTTGGATACAGTTGCTTTAGCTGCAGCAGCAAGGGGTATTGTTACATAATTTGACATTTTAAGGTAATATTCTGAAACTATAAAGCTGAGGCAGCCTCAGCTCTGCTGCAGGGCAGTAATCTTCAGTTGTGAGGGGCAGCAGTGTCTTTCTGCCCATATTTTTTCATCACACTGCAACTGACAGAACCAAGAGCATCTCACAAACATATAACCAGTATCTTCAAACACTGTTCTCTCACCAGCAACATGAAAAATTGCCATTGCACATAGAGATTATTTTTTTAGTGACTGAAGGTAATGGCATCTACAAATCTGTATATATTCTACAACTCTGTAAAGTAAGTTTAATAAAGGCTGGCATTAGAACGCTGTTATAAATAAATTTAATATGTATCTCGTTGCATCACAGCAATTCCCAAACACAGCTACATTTAAATCACTTTAAACCTTGTTTTCATCTGTTTAGCTTAGGATGATTTTAATTACAAATACACCTGTATTACAGTCTCATCAATTTTGTATCTCGTTACTGTAAATATTTCAGTGCCTCTCTGTAATCCAGTCTCAAAGAAAATGACAACTGAACAGTTCAGCTCTTTGCTTCGTTTACTTCAGTCTAGGAGGTTGCCAGGCCTTGAGCTCTAATAAGGGAAGGAGTCTTGAGACATACCTACTTCAAAAACATTTGATTCAAAATACAGTCATAACTAAAAGCAAAGTCAGCCAGCTCCCCAAGACACTCTCACACAACTTTTTCCAAGAGCAGAACCACTGAGAAAATATTAAGCAGCCTTAGCAAGGAGAAAGGAAACTTTCTACTGGCACAGGGATTCGCAAACTGTGTGTGCTATTCACAGCTGTAGGACTCAATACATGTTGGTGCACCTGTGTTAGCACACACATTTCATCCCAGCAAATGGGAATATAAAGATGAACTTATGTTTAGTTGAAAAAACCACAGTAGTCTCAACTAAGCCACACTCACCCAAAGATCCTATACTTAAGTGCAACATGCATAGATTCATAGAATGTTTTGGGTTGGAAGGGACCTTTAGAGGTCATCTCGTCCAAACTTCCCTGCAATGAGCAGGGACACCATCAACTAGATCAGGTCGATCAGAACCCCATCCAACCTGACCTTGAATGTTTTCAGGAACAGAGCTTCAACCACCTCTTCAGGCAACCTGTCCCAAAGTATCACCATCCTCTTTTTAAAAAATTCTCCCTTACATCCAACGTGAATCAACCCTCCTTCAGCTAAAGGAGTCTAAGTCCCCTTTATGTACTCAAAGGTGACCATAACATCTTCCTAGAACCTTCTCTTCTCCAGGATAAACAGCCCTAACTCTCTCACAGCCTGTCCTCGCGGGACAGGTGCTCCTGCCCCCTGACAATTCTTGAGGCCCATCTCTGGCCTCAGTCCAACAGAGCTGGATGCAATACTCCAGGTGGGGCCTCACCAGAGAGGAGTGGAGAGGCAGAATCCCCTCCCTCGACCTGCTGGCCACACTGCTTTGGATGCAGCCCAGAATAGGTCTGGATTTCTGGAAGTGTGCATCGCCAACTCATATCCAGCCTCTTGTCCATCAGCAACCCCAAGTCCCTGGCAGAGCTGCTCTCAGTCTACTCATGCCCCAGCTTGCACTGATACTCGGGGTTGCACCAAGCCAAGTGCAGCACAATAAATACTAAATTGATTACACAAAACATTAAAAAGCAAAAAACCCAAGATTTTTTACAACTTAATAACAGAAAAATCATGACCTACCACTAAGAAAGACAGAGGACATTTTAAAAAACTGGTCTGCAAAACAGCAACCGTAGAAAAAAAGCCTCTTAGCTACTCTCTTTTTGAGGGCAAGCTCGCAATTTTCTCTGAAAAAACTGCAACACAGTGAGATGGAGGCATTATTTCCTCCCTCAAGAGACAGCACAACCCTGAAGACAGAATTAGAGGATGGACCAACAAAAGGATAACCAACCTAGAGTAACAGTGACATTTATGCTGAAACCATGCCTGTGTGTGCTCTGTGGTCCAGTTGTAGCAGCTCTGACAGAACCATACACACACAGAGGCTGCAGGGCACCCCAGAGGTCACCTACTACGATCTCCTGCTCAGAGAATGGCCGAAATCAGCAAGTCATACACAGCTGAGTCCGCCTGGGTTTTGAGACCTCTCTGGGCAGTTCCTCCAACACGCTGACTAGCCTCACAGTTAAAAGATTTTTCCTAATATGAAATCAGAATTTCCATTTTTACATCTTGAGTCCATTGTCTCTTTGTGTTGCTATTAATCTCCTGGAAGAGCCTTGCTATACCTTCTCTATAGTCTTATTAGGTATTTGCTGCTCTTAATCTGAACGCACCCATTTCTCTCAGCCATGGGCCTCTGCTCCCATCATCATTTTGGTTACTCTCAACCAGACTCACTCCAATATGTTTTTGTCTTTTTTTTTTTTTTTTAACTGGACAGGCCAAAACTGGACACAACACTCCAGATGTAGTCCTAGAAGTGCTGCATGTAGGGGAAAAAACAACTCCCTTAACACCCTTCCCACATACTTACTAACCTCTCAGTATGCAGCTGGCCTTCTTTACCTCAAGAGCGTGCTGCTGACTCACGTTAGTTTGCTGTCCAGCAGGTAGGTGGGGTTGTTTTGTCCCAGATGAAGGACTTCGCATTTGCCTTTATTAAAAGTCATGAGGTTCCTGACAGCCCATTTCTGTCAAGTTTCTTCCATGGCAGCCCTATTCTTCATTATACAACAGGGCTGAAGTTCCCCAAGCTTTGGTATTATCTGGGAAATTGGTGAGGATTCATGCCATTCCTTCATCCCAGGTAGTTGATAAAGACATGTAACAGCATCAGCCTCAATATCAACCTCTGAGAGTTAGCAATTGGCTGCCACTGGATCTCTGTACTGCTGGTCACAAACCTTTAAGGTCAATCGTCCTGCTAATTTTCCAGTCACTTTATGGTCCACCTTACAAGTCCATATTTCGCCAAGTGGACAACAGGGATCACATGGGAGACCATGCTGCAGGCACTGCTAAAGTCCAGGTAAACAACATCCACCGTTTGCCCCATGAACACTGAGCCAGTCATCCCAGTGTGTTACAATTTCATCACATGATGCTATGGCAGCCCACCACCTGCACCAATCTGGAATACCTTTGCTCAAACATTTTTGCGTGTGCAAAAGAGATTCTGAACTCTGTCCTGCCACAGTTGTTAGAATCAGCAGCAGCTCAGTTTGTCCATGGCAGGGGAGCAAGAACTGGTTCTAATTACTGACTGGAGGAATAAATAACTCAGAGGAAGTGATGTACTGCCAGCAACCGAAGACAATTTGCAATGCCCCAGCTAACACAGTCAATTATTTCATCTGCTTTTTTCTTCTCCTAAGATACCACTCACTAATATTGTTTTTCTCCAACACTCCACAGCCTCCAAGACTGTCACGACAACACTGTGAAACAAACCCCAGAATATTAATGAAATGCTATAGCAGTCATCATCTACAATTTGTACCAGTGTACAGTACTGTTAGCCTAAATGAGAGGAAACTGTCAATATCTCAGTTTTACAAGTTCTTCCCAATTAGGATACATTTTTGTTTACAGCAGCAGTAGAAAGCCAAGTACCAAATTTAAACATCTGTTTTGCTAATACAGTATCATATTGCTGGGACACAGACAAAACTTCTGATGTTGACTATTAGTCCATTGTCCTGGGTTGCCTTTTAAAAAAAATCTTTAAATACACATTAAACATTTCTTCAAATCTATTTGTTTTAGCTCAATGTACTAGCTTACTACTAAACCAAATCAAGCAGAGTTGCATACAAGTACAATGACCTAAGTGTGCTTCAAGGTGCAAATCTGTTGACAGGAATCAAAACAGTAAAACTGTATTTGTGTAAGTCCATATGGACACCCTTAATAAAGATTTTTTACTTAGTATTTTCCTGCTTAAGGTTTATGAAACATTACCTAGGTTACACTACTCAATATGCTACTCTAGAAACTCTTTAGTACCAAAGTATAAAAATCTCCTCACAAAATAAACCTGGTGGTTTGTAAGATCCCTTCTGCCCACTGCCTGCAGACACCACCAAGCAAGGCCTACCTTCAAGACACCAGCAGGTAACAGTGCAATACTTTAGATACTGCTGCATACAGTTTTAAGTTCCCGATCCTGTAGCTAGGCCCTCTGGGAAAAACCTTATAAGATATCTCAAGGGACTTGATGAAACTCACAAATCCAGAGAGACTTTCAGGAACAGGATCAATGAAAGTGGCTTTCAGTGGCCTTGTGGTCCCCTTTGCCAGGTAACGTCCTAACTACATCAGCACAAGATCAACTACAACACATGCAGAAACTTAAACTAGTTTCATCAAGGAAAACATCTTTGGATTTGGACATCTACATTATAATCAAAGTGCTCTGACTCTTTCCTTTGAATGGTTAATTATCAAGTTAAAAAATTACCAAGTAAAGTTATTTTGTTCTCTTCTCCCTCAAGTCACACTTAAAATCTCTGAAATCTGTTACGCGGATGAGAATGGCACTGTTCCAAACTAAACCAGCATGTGCACACACATGCACATGAAAGCGCAAAATTAAACATAAAATTAACAGTAGGAACATACAGATGCTCTTCAAGAAGCAGTTTAATAAGCCAACAATGTAAACATCCCTCCCATTTATACATCTGCACCAGTAATTCCCGTCATCTATCCAAAGCCAGCATTTAGAAACACTGGGGCCACATCTGGAAGACAAAACCCAGATGCTGGACACAACAGCTCCCTCACTTGGTATGTGCTTAGCTCTCAAAGAAACCGTAATTTTAACCCAAGTGCCTAAGCTTCTTAAAAAGTGCATGAGGAGGCTGGATATTTTAGCATGGGATGACCAAGTAAACAGGTAGCATGCTGAGCACGGTGTAACCTAAGTCAATGCATTCAGTGTGGAGCAGTTAACATTCTGCCCCGACAAAAGCACAGTCAATGGGAAGAACTCCACAATTCTACTCTAAGAACACCCAACACAGAGATACAAAAATGCTCTTTTTGTTCTGCAATGTGACTCCTACACCTCAAATCTTCATGGTGGGTGAGTTGGGTGAGTCAACACCATCCTTACTCCATGGTGCTGCTACTTTTTGTTTCTTGGTTTTAATAATACAGCTGCTGACAGTGCACTTCTTATAAGGCAGGGTGGTAGCCCAGAGAGGAAAATACTGTGGTTTAGTTCCTTCCCTAGTGGGGGAAATCTACCCATATCTCCACCTTCCAAGAGAAAAGACAAGCTACAAGTCACATCCTCCAAGCAGCATCTGTTCACCTTTCCTATTTGAGACTGATTTTAAAAAAGGCTCCACACTTAAAAAAACCACACACGCAAACATAAAGAAATATGGCTCTATCAGGCACTTGGGGAGAAAAGGGCAGGAAATTCTGCGCTTTGCATGTTTATTCCAAGAATATATATGACAAATAACTTCTGAAATCATGGATCAGAGGCTGTATGTCTCCACTCTCGGAAGGTAACATCTTCTTACACATCCTCTTCCTGGCTCAGTGAATCACGCATTCTTTTTCTGGATAATAACACAGTTTCAGTCAGAACAACTGAAGACAACACACAACTTGGCAACTGGGATATTTGCCCAGAAAGTGGAAGATGTAGGTTGATGCCTCTAGGCAAAAAAGAAATCTGAAGCAGGGTCTACCACATTCTGAACAAACACTTTAGCTAATCATCTTTGAAAAGCAGCACCATCTCCTCTTCCAATTGTCTTATAAAGCTGTCACTGAACATAACAGAAGACTGACTCTGCAGGACGTTGGGCACAATCGGAGAATTCCCACCTGACCAAGCTCCCTGTGAGACTATGGCAAAATAACAACATCAAGAAAGCGTAACAACATCAGAAAAACACAACAGACTTACTATTGTAAGCCTGGCATCATGCTACTCATCTCTCATACAAGGGGAAAAGAATCAGATATCCTAATAACTTTAAAGGTATTGGCTATATGGCATTCAGTGCTTAGGCACCTTCAGAGCTTGATGGTAAGAGACTGAGTTTTCAGGACTGCAGTCTTGACCCCAAGCACATAGAACAGTTCCAATACAGTATTTCTGAGCTTACTCATTGATAATAGTTTGGGGAGCAGGAGACCAGAATCAGTGATATAACCTCATGTCCAGACTGCACTGAGCACTTCCATGTCTTCCCAAATTCATTACTGAGAGACAATTAACTCCAAACCACAGAATACTTCTGTAGAGTGGGTGTTATATTGACACTTGTCAATTAATTCCAGTTCAAGTTAGCTGTCTACCCAGAGCTCATCTTTTTATGTAATGCAGGTTAGTGAGCTGCATAGGGTTAAAAAGCTATCCCTTATTAACAAATGCACGTATATGACACCTACTGGTTTGCCTATCTACCATTTCTTCCCCAATATATTACTTCTTAATTTAATCTATGTAGTTGATTTGCAGCATCCATGCTCTGGGCTGAATCCCACAGATATCCCCCCAAGCACGTTTGCTTTGGCACACTGTTAAATAAACGCACTAGAAAACACACAGAGATAACAGACAATAAAACAATCAGAAAACCATCTAACCTAATTATTTTAAATTCATCTGTAAGTTTTATCAGCTATCTACAGAGTATCACCACATGCAGGATATTGCAATTCCAACATTACTCTGTTGTTCATGTAAGAGCTTTCAACATTTGCTCTGCAAGTGCAGAGATTCTTTGGATGAAGCGTCACCCTGCCAGCTTTACAAGGACAACACTGCTGATCAGTGTGCTATACAAAGGACGAAGTATAGTACTTCCCAAATAATAAAAACTAATTGAGCAACAATTTGTGTGTAACACACCCTCAATTTTGCATATAATATTTAATCCCCTGACTTATATTACCGATTTAATAACGTAAACGCTTTGGTTTTACAGTCAATTTCAGGTTCATAAATACACGTGAAAGGCACTTCCAGAGCACCGTCTCCAGACATCTTGAAATTCCTTGACAAACAGCAGTTGGGAAGAATCTTCACTTCTACTCCCTGCAGCCACTCTAAATGGCATGGGATCTTTGTATTGCAATTTAAAAACTGATTTTTTCTGTTATCCATCTATTCTGTCCTACAATACAAAGGAAAACAAATGCCTTATGAATTACGTTCCACTTGCACTGCATCAGCACGTTTAGGTACAGGCAAGACACTGAAGAAATCGCCAAATGAAGACCTAAGGGTTCTGCAGGCAGCATTCTACAAAAAAAAAAACAAAACAACCCACCAACAATGGAAGATGCCTAACTACCCAGCACCCTCACAGACTCATTTGCAACCTGGAATTTGCAAAGAAAGGCAAATATCGGAAGCGATGCACTTAAATCTGACGAGTAACTCCAGCTCGGTAACCCAGTTAAGATCAATGTAACCACGATTAAAGCGGGCAGCCCAGAGACAAAACGAGCATCTCGCGGAGTGGGAGCCAGCCCGCCACAGCCGCGAGGGGAGGGAATGCGCACCTACCCATTCCCAGCCGCCGCCTTCTCCTCCTCCTCCCGCCTTTGCTCCTGCCTAGCGGGGGACAGGCGGGAGACAAAGGGGAGGCGAGGATCCCCCCGCAGCCCGGCGGTGCCGGAGCGGGGTGAGCGCCCGGAAATCCCACAATCCCCGCGGCCCCGGCGGGAAACCCTTCCCTCCTCCCTCCTCGCGGGCCGCTCCACCGGGAAATCCCGGCCCGAAGCCGCGCACGTGGGACTGCGTGGAGAGCGGGGGGGGTGGAGGGTGGCGGAGGGAAGAGGCGGCTCCGCCGGGTCGGGCCTCCGGGGCGCCTCCTCCCGCCGCTGAGGGTAGAGCCGGGGGAGAGGAAGGGGTTCACGGGGTTGACCCGCGACCTCACCTGCTGCTTGCCCCTCGCGTAGGGCGGCTTCGCGGCTCCCAGGTGGTGCCGTCGGGTCCGGATCTTACCGCCGCCGCCGCTGCCACCCGAGGCCATGATGTGATCCGGCCCGCCGCCGCCGGCGGCCTCCTCCCCCTCCTCCTGGTGCGGCCGCTG